>NC_069782.1:48085000-48385000 GCF_027406575.1 Nycticebus coucang
CTAGAACCAGATAAGGATGTACACTATTGCCACTGCAAGTCAACAGAGTGCTGGACGTTCTAGCCAATGCAGGCAGACAAGAGAAGGATATTAAGGGTACTCGAATGGGGACAAAGGAAGCCAAACTCTCACTCTTTGCAGATGATATGATCTCATTCTTAGAAAACCCCTGGGACTGAACCACAAGGCTCATAGAAGTGATAAAGGAATGCAGCAACATTCAGGATACAAAATCAATGTCCACAAATCAGCAGCCTACATAGATGCCATTAACAGTTAAATTGAGAATCAAATCAAAGACAAACTACCCATCACAGTACCTTCAAAGAGACTGAAATACCTAGGAATGCACCTAACAAAGGATGTGAAGGATCTCTACATAAAGAACTATGAAACCCTGGGCGGCACCTGTGGCTCAAGGAGTAGGGCGCCGGTCCCATATGCTGGAGGTGGCAGGTTCAAACCTAGCCCCGGCCAAAAACCAAAAAAAAAAAGAACTATGAAACCCTAAGAATAGAAATAAGAGAAGACATTAACAAATGGAAGAATGTAGCATGCTCATGGCTGAGAAAAATCAACATTCTTTAAATATCCATATTACCCAAAGTGATCTACAGATTCAATGCCATCCCATCAAAGCACCAATGCCATACTTTGAAGAACTTTAAAGAATAGCACTTTATTTCATATTTTTGTTAGTCCAAAACTGTGTCTTTAAAAATCACAGAAGCTCTGAATGGTGTCTTTTTCAATAGGAGTTAAATATTTTTCTAGATGGCAAATAGAAAGGTTGATTTTTTTGATCCCCTTAGAATTTAGTTTTAGGTTGTTGTTTTTTTTTTTTCTTCCAGTCTGAATTTGTTCAACTTTGGCCTTACTTCTACCTCGTAGCCCTTTCCCCTAGATTGCTCACCCTTGAGGTCTAACTGTAATCTAGAATTACGTTCCAGGGCCTCTTATCCAACCACCTCTTAGCCTGCAGCTTCTCCCTCCCAAGTACTGCATTGTTGCTGAAAACTCTAAGTAACTGTTTAGTTTCCAATTTGCTACTTTTTGTACAAATTGTTGTGGTATCTCTCTAAACATGTTCATCTTAGCTGCAAAAATAATACCTCAGAAGAAATTGCACACAGATTGTTGAACTCAATTTTTATGATTCCCTCCTTTCTGGGAATTTTGTCCTATTAAATCCAATATCACTTTGAAATTTAGAAACTTCAATCTCTGAATTATCAGAGATATCAAATACATTAACTGGAGTTTTAAATTTTCTCATTATTATGAATTATACATAAATGCACACCTATGTTATATTTAAAAATATTTTCAACCAATTTAAATGATATTTAGAGTCTTTAAAATGATCATATGCAACGTATCAAAAGTGAAAATTCATCTACAATACACTAAACAAAAGAAGGATGCTTGCTAACTTTAGATTATTTGTAATTTTTAAAATCATTGCAAATAAAAATAATTTACCTATTAATATTTTCAAATAAATTCAATTGTCTTGTACTTTTGGTTAATTAGGATTAACTAAAGTACAACTTTATTTTAACTTAAGCATAACTTAAGCATGCTTTTTTGGGAGTTTAATTTCTAAAAAATATAATGCTAGTAAACCAAGAAATAGTGATTCTGAAAATGCCATTGGTATAGTAGCTACGAAATTGGATTATAAATAAGTAGAGGATTTAAAAATCTATTTTGGCTTTACCTTATTATTTTTCATGCAAGGTTACACAGCTGAGTGTAGTGAAATGACATGTTGTATGAAAGTAAGTAAATGAGAAACTTTGCCAATAATGTGTAATTGTTCACACCTTAAAGGCATTGTCTTTCATTAATTTCACTAAAAGAAAAAAGGAAATAGAACTCACGGATGCATTTGGCAGTTATTTGACTAATAGATTAGGTTGTAAGTAAGAAATATTTGATTTCCTTAAATATTAAGTTTGACAGTTAATATCTCTAACATTTCACCTGACATTTTTTGTTTTGTTTTGTTTTGTTCTTATTGTAAAGGTATAACCTCCTTTTTTCAACGTGTTTTGGTTGCAATAATTTTCTTTCAAAGTTTTTTAAGAAAAATTTTTACAAAACCATAAATAAGTAAAAAATTTTGGTTGTGTTTGGATATGAGTTCATCACAGAACCAATGCAGCACAGACAGCTCAAATATGAGCCAAGAGTTGGGAAGGATGTGGATAATGAAGGCACAGCATGTCTATGGTTTGAGAAGCTCCCTTCTGAGGATTTTCATCCTGAAAATGAATCACCTGGGTGAACTGAGACATGGTGGATAATGATGAGCTGAAAGCTGTAGTGGAAGCAACTCCATCTCAACTTATGTGTGAATTAGCAGCAAGGCTTAACGTCACTAGTCCAACAATATTGGACCATTTGGAACAAATCCTCAAGGTAAAGAAGCTGTATAGATGTGCTCCATGCATTAAAGGAGCATCAGAAGAAAAATCATCTCAAAGATTGCCTTTCTTTATTATCTCCTTTCAATGTAATTTTGAGGCTTACTTAACTTTCTGCCTTCCTACAAACAACCAATATCATAAATAGACTGTATATTTCAAATCTGTTTTTATTATTCTTTTGTATATAATGGATTGGTAATTACACTTTAAATGTGTAGAAGTGTTATCAGAGTGTATCATTTCTCAAATGATTATTTTACTAAAAAATGTATTGTTGAGATTTGTATTCATATACACAGCTAAACCTATACATATAGCTAATTCATTCCTTTTCTCCTTATGCAGTTTCCACTTTCATAACCTGTCCATATCATATTGTGTCCTACAAACTTCAGCTTAACAGAATATAGTTGGAATTTATTTCATTTAAATTTTTTATTTAAGAGGCTTTCATTGGTGAATATATTCAGCTTACATAATTGCTTATATCTTTTTTTTTTTGCTGGGGCTGGGTTTGAACCCACCACCTCTGGTATATGGGGCCAGCGCCCTACTCCTTTGAGCCACAGGTGCCGCTTTCCTTATATCTTTCTTGTTGTTTTTATGTTTTCTTGTTCTGTACTCTATATTTTCAGAATATGACTTTGGTTCATTTCTTTCTATTTCTATTTCTTATTGGATTGTATGATAAAATATTTCTTTATCCATTCTGCCTATATTAATTAAAATTAGTTAAGATGATGAAATATTTAATGTGTACTTAGCACATGTGTGTGGAGGGAGCACATCTGGTGGAATCTCATCTAATATGCTTAATGCAATAACTAAGAGTAAATATTAAATATCTTACAACAAAAAAATAAGTAAGTGAGGTGATGACTATATTAATCAGTTTGATATAAGCAGGCCACATTGTATATCGAATCACCACATTGTACTCCATAAATGTAAACAGTTATGATTTAATAAAAATAAAAAAAAAGAAAAAACATAACTAGCAATAATTTTAGCCTCCTCCTGGACACTTCAAAGACTATGTTGCTTAAACTTTCTGAAAATTGATTTTGCATTTTCAAGTGATATTTTTATCTCTTTTATATCTTAGTTTATAAAAACAAAAAATAACTATGTATAATTTCCCGTTTTAAATGATTTATCTCCATATTTAGTCATTATTGCAACCTGAATCTCAACTTTTTTTCCTAGGTACTTTTCTTTTTTCTTGATGAGGCATTCATTTTTCTGCATGCTTAAATTATAGTTTAGTTTGGTATAGAATTCTTAATTTACAAATTTTACAATACATACTTCGAAGGTAATATTTCTTTTATGATGATAAATCTGTTATAATTTTGATAGGCATACTTTTGAGGAAACCTAGATTTTTATTTATTTTTTAATTTCTTTAAAATTTTTTTTTTCAAATTAATACAAGAATGCAATTTAGGTTACACATTAATATGGGGATGTAATTTAGGTTACAATGTTCTCACTTCCAAGGTAAGTTCAAGTTGAAAAGCCCTTTGCCCAAGGGGTGTGCTGAATATCCTCAGACTGTGCGTATTAGGTGAGATGCTGACAAATGTCCTCCCTCCTCCCTCCGATCTCCCTCCCCCTTCTTTCCCCCACCTCCCCCTTCTCCCTTACTAAATGATTTTTATGTTATAGTATTTGTATGAGCATGTAATTGTTTATATATTGGTTTCATATTTGTATTGAGTACACTGGATACTTCTTTTTCCATTCTTGAGATCATGTGTGGGCAGCACTTGTGGTTCAGTGGGTAAGGCACCGGCCGCATATACCAAGGGTGGTGGGTTCAAACCCAGCCCCAGCCAAACTGCAACAAAAAAAATAGCTGGGCATTGTGGCTGGTGCCTCTAGTCCCAGCTACTTGGGAGGCTGAGGTAAGAGAATCGCGTAAGCTCAAGGATTTGGAGGTTGCTGTGAGCTGTGATGCCACAGCACTTTACCGAGGGTTAATAAGTGAGACTCTGTCTCAAAAAAAAAAAAAAAAAAAAAGCATGTGTTTCAACTCTATCCAGGTAAACATAAAAGATGTAAAGTCTCCATCATTTCTTATGGTTGAATAGTATTCCATGGTATACGTATACCACAATTTGTTAATTCATTCATGGGTTGATGTGCATTTGAATTGCTTCCACCAGTTGTGAATTGAGCTACAAGGAGCCTTCTGGTGCAAATGTCTTTGTGGCAAAATGGTTTTTGTTTTTCTGGATAGATACGTAGTAATTGGATTGTGGGATCACATGGAAGGTCAACTTTTAGTTCTTTGAGAATTCTTCATATTTCTTTCCCAAAAAGGTTGTATTAGTTTGCAATCCCACCAGCAGTGCATAAGTGTTCCCTTCTCTCCACATCCAATCCTGCATCTGCAGTTTGGGAATTTTGTAATGTGGGCTAATCTTACTGGGGTTAGGTGGTATCTCAAGGTGGTTTTGATTTGCATTTCTCTGATGATTAAAGATGATGAGCATTTTTTCATCTGCTTCTTAGCTATTTGTCTGTCATCCTCAGAGAAGTTGAGATTCATATTTTTAATCTGATAGCTTTTGACTTTTATTCTTTACCTCAGCATCTGAGAATTTCATAAACATATTACCTCTTTCCCATTCCTCCATCACAATTCCTCTGTCCACTCTTCTGCTAATACAAATAGATCTATATTGTAGCTTCTCAGTCTATTCTATTAGCTACTTTCTATTAATTGATAAAATCTGTATCATAATTTATTTGAGATTTATTATATTTTGCAGATATTTTTATTGCATTTTTTATCCATTTGGTTATTTTCAAAGCTGTCCATCTTGTTTCAAAATCTTGATACATTTCTGCATTCAACCTCTTATTTTTATCTTTTTGAACATTTTAAGCATGCAAAATTTGTTTCCTTCAAATTAATTCATTGTTTTTAGTTCCTTGGTTAACAATTCTTCCATTCTCTGCCAGTGTTTTTTTCTTTTTTCCTCCTTTGGACTTCGTTGTGAGAATAATTTTTTCCTGTACCATCCTCAATGAGATAAATCTGGACTACTAAATGTGCCAGGCATTATGGAGACAACCCTCAGGGCAAGTTTTTATGCTCCTACCAGGTCCTTATACATTTCACCAGTTCTTGAAAAATCTCACCCTTAGCGTATATGCTCAGAGTCCTTGCTTTGCATTGCTAATGTGAACACAGCCTCAAAACTATCATCTGCAACTTCAGATGTTTATTTCTTCTAGAGTCTGATGCAGGTACCTTAAATTTTGAAGTAAGCTTAGGCAAGCAGATGAAGAATATTTTGTTGATATACTAAATGTCAGTGCGTCTTAGATCTAAATATGGGGTCAAAGGACATCATTTTTGATTCTCAAACTTTTGTAGACAACTCGGTCTCTAGGTACAGTTTCTTTATACTGAACACAAATTATTCTACCAACAAGCCCTTGATTTAAACACTTTCTGCGACCTCGCAGCACCAAATTCCATGGATCATTATTTAATCCAGTAATCAACTGTATACAGCTGAACTTTGTGGAAGCCTCATCCATCATCTCAATCTGTGAACTGGACAGAAGTAAGGTTTACAAAAATTTATGTTTAATATTTTCATTTCAACTGTGTCTTGGATGCAAATAATTACTTGGAAGATTTCCTATTTAAAACAAACATGAATTTCAGTTACACTTCAAAGCCTTGTAAATATCATAAAGGTATTTTTTCAGAAAGTATTTTTGTAAAGAACACTTATTTTCCCATGAAATCCACACAGCATTAAAAAATGTGGAAAGGCTGAATAGTATTCCATGGTATACATATACCACAGCTTGTTAATCCATTCCTATTCAGCCATTAAAAAAATGGAGACTTTACATCCTTCGTATTAACCTGGATGGAAGTGGAAGACATTATTCTTAGTAAAGCATCACAAGAATGGAGAAGCATGAATCCTATGTACTCAATTTTGATATGAGGACAATTAATGACAATTATGGTTATGGGGGGGGAAACAGAAAGAGGGAAGGAGGGAGGGGGGTGGGGCCTTGGTGTGTGTCACACTTTCTGGGGGCAAGACATGATTGCAAGAGGGACTTAACCTAACAATTGCAATCAGTGTAACCTGGCTTATTGTACCCTCAATGAATCCCCAACAATAAAAAAAAAATGTGGAAAGGATTTAAATATGAGGCCACATATTGAATACTAAATTCATTCTTATTTAATTAAAATATTTGTATCTTACAGAATCAATGACATAGAATCTTATCATTTTTTGATAACTAGCTCTTGAGTTAATGGATCCAGTTAGCCGTGAAGACCCTAAATCTATTTGCTTAAGGGAGAGCTGGACACATCATCTATATTATGAACCGAAAGGAATATTTGCCTTCTTAAAATGGTTATGAGGAAGGAATCAAAACCTGAATGGATCAAAAAGTAAAGGAAAATGTAGTGAAAATGGTATTTATTATAGTTGATCACTAGCTAGATTTTACTTAATTTGCAACATACAAAAGAGTACACCAGGTGTGCATTGTACTATTTTATAATGTACCTTAAATGAACAGATTAAGAAGGTAAACTAGCTACTTTTTTCTATTCAATATTGTATTGAAAACAATATAAAACCAAATTTGGAATAAAGTTTTTGTTACTGTATCTCATTTGGAAAAGTTATTTTTGCATTTTCAGATTTTAATGTAATGATTCATAGCAATGACTTAAGGGATGGACTATGTATCATTTCCATTTTGTAACAGTTGAGTAAAAAGCATGGTTTAAAAATAAAAATAATCATCACACATAAATTATAGTGGAAAACATAGGAAAGAAATGCATTATGTATATCCTAAATTTAAATATTTAGCACTTGAAAAAATGTGTGGCTGAATACTCCTTTAACTTTATGAGCTTCAGACTTCATGTTTCCCCTGTTGCATATTAAGTAAGTGATAAAATATAAATTGTATAATATTTTGAATTTCCTCAAAAATCTAAGGATTGAATTTAAGTGGCCAAGCCAATCGTGTAGTCAACAAATTTTTTTTGAGGAGTTAGGGAAGTTAAGGTATCTGACATCAATTGTACATATAAATTGTTGAAACACAGAATTTTAGTCATAAGGAGATTAAATATAGTGTAAAAAAGCTCTCAGAAGAAGTATTAAGTTATAAATTGCCTAATGCTAATTAGCTGTTTTCTGGAGTAAAATGAATATATGATAAAACTAATATGTAATAATAAAAAAATAAAAATATGTAGGACTATATTAATTGAAGGGAATAGAAAAGGGAAAGAAATAATTACATAATCAAGAAAATGAGACATACAATGAATGAGAAATGAGACAAAGGAAATGCAGCCTAATAGAAATCAATAAAAATGAGCAGAATGTGAGCTCCAATCCTGGAACAGTAATTTATTTTTTCATATTTTTCTATAATTTTTTATTAAATCATAGCTGTGTACATTAATGCAATCCTGGGGTATGATGAGTTGGTTTTATATACACTTTGAAATATTTTCATCAAACTGGTTAACATAGCCTTCCTGGCATTTTCATAGTTATTGGGACTTTATGAAGCGTCCCAAGATACGAGTTATAGGAATCCCAGAAGGGGAAGAAGACTGCCCCAGAGGAATGGAAGCCATACTAGAGAATATTATAAATGAAAATTTCCCAAATATCAGCAAAGATTCTAATACACTGCTTTCAGAGGGATATCAGACCCTAGGTCGCATCAACTCTAACCGAGCTACTCCAAGACACCTTGTGATGAACCTGTCCAAAGTCAAGACAAAAGAAAAGATTCTGCAAGCTGCCAGGAGTAAGCACAAGTTGACCTACAGGGGCAAATCCATCAGAGTGACCGCAGACTTCTTTAATGAAACTTTCCAAGCAAGAATGGAGAAGCATGAATCCTATGTACTCAGTTTTTTATACGAGGACAATTAATGACAATTAAGGACATGGTGGGTGTGGGGCAAAGGGAGAGCAGAGAGAGAAAGAAGGAGGGAGGGGTGGGGAAAGGAAGAGCAGAGAGAGGGAAGGAGGAAGGGGGTGGAGCCTTGGTGTGTGCCACATCTTTTTGGGGCAAGACAGGATTGTAAGAGTGACTTTACCTAACAAATGCAATCAGTGTAACGTGACTTATTGTAACCTCAATGAATCCTCAACAATAAAAAAAGATAAAATAAAAAAGACATTTATATTCTACACTTAGTATATTTCACAAATTTTTTAATAAAACCTTAATTTTATTTATATTTTGAGACTACATTTTAATATATTCTTAGAAAATTTATACAGACATCTTGCTAATATTTTGGTAGAAAGAAGCCATTATTATTTTGAATTGCATTACTATATTTAGCTTTGAGAAGCTTTGATATATTAAAATGACTTTTTGTATATTTTTAATGATTATGGTTCATAATAGTTTTATATATTTATAGGGTACATGCAATGTTTTTATACAGGTATACAATGTGCATTAATCAAATCAGGGTAATTAGAGTGTCCATCATCTCAAGCATTTATCATTGTTTTGTGTTAGGAATATTTTAACCCTGCGTTTTAGTTGTTTGAAATAGATATTAAAATTTCTCAAATGGTACAATTTCTTATGTATATAAATACATTAAATACAATTTTCATTCTGGAAGCAGCATACATATCAAAAAAGATATTTTATGTAAAAGCAAAAGAAAATTTAAAAAGGCATTTAAGATATTTAAATAATCAGATAAGGATATGTGTTTATTTTTTTCTCTCCTGGAAACACTGTTAGTCGCAATTTTTATGTCCCTGATAAAATAACATAAAACAAATCTTTCAATTCACCCCTGAGGACAATTTAAGAAATAAATGAAATAAGTAATAAAAATCATCTTTAAAATATCAAAAAGTTACCAAGGTAGTGAAGAAACAAAGTTTAAAGTTAACTGAGGCCGGAAACTACCCCATGATGGCATTAATGTACACAGCTATGATTTAACAAAAAAAAAAAGAGAGAGAGAGAGAGAAAGAATATAAGGCCACAAAGAAGTAGGCCCGGAACTCATAAATTCTTTTTATGAGGTGAAGAATTGCTAAATAATTTTTAAATATAATTTAAAACCAATAATCAAATATAATAAAGCAAACAAAGGGCCTGGAATAGCAAAACTTGTAGACAATTCATAAATAGAGTAAGAAAGACTTTGATTTTAGGTTTATCAGATACATATGAACCACATACACGAATAAACACACTTATTTTACTGTGCCTGTAGAGATATCTTAACAGCATAAAAATTTTAGTTGGAAATAGAATCTATAAAATTTGACACAGTAGATTTGACTAAGAGCCAAATTCCTAAGGGAGGTGGGGGGGAGAAAAAGCTATACATTAACCTGTAGTATCAGCAAAAAAAAGAGATTCTACCAAATAGTTTTGAAAGATTTTCTGTGTATGAGTGGGTCAGAAGTACCTAGAAAAAGAATGAGCAAAATGGAAAATTGATCTAAAGAAACACACAAAATGTAGCAGTGACAGTTAAGAAGACTCAAGTTAGAGAAAAAAGAATAAGAAAATAGGACCTACATGAGAAATCCTAAAATCCATGTCACTGAAGTCTCAGAAGCAAATGCAAGGAATATATAAAAAAAACAATACCTGAATATAAAGATGGCTGATAATTTCCCAGAACTAATAAAGTCAACAGTCTAGAAAATCAAGATGCCAAGTAAATCCTTAGCATGACAAGATAAAACATAGTTTGGAAAACAATTTAGTAGTGTTTTATCCAACTGAACAATAGCATAACCTAGCGATTTTATTTCTAAGTTTATATCACAAAAATAAATGCCTACATGCATCAAAAATATGTATGCGAATAATGGTAGCAGCTTTATTCACAATAGCGCTAAACTGGACGACTCAAATGTCTATTATAAGATAAGCATTATCTATTGTTCAGTGAATGGAAAGTAGAAAATTGTTATACAGCAGTGAAAAGGTTTATGCTGCTAAAGCAGCAGCCTGGCTGTATCTCTCATATATAACATTGAACAATAAAAGGAGCATCATAAAGAGGTATATACTTTACATAAATGTTAAAGGCATGCAATCCCCTCAAATTTGTTAAAGTGAGGATAATGGTGATGTTTGCGAGGTTGTGGACAGGAAAGGATGGTGAGAAGATACTAGCATGCCATTAAAGGCCCATATTTTGATCTGAAGACAGATTACTAAATATTTATGCCTTACATCACATGTATGCTATATTGGATTAGCGAAAACCTTTCCATTAAATTTTTAAAGCGATTGAGAAAATAAAAATGATAATATGCAGAGCAACATGTTTAACAAGGATGTGGGTAGGGGATGTTTTCTTTTTTGCTTTTTTTTTTTGCAGTTCTTGGCCGGACTGGGTTTGAACCCACCACCTCTGGCATATGGGGCCAGCTCCCTACCCCTTTGAGCCACAGGCACCGCTGGAAGTTTTCTTAAAGATAACATGGACAGGAAGAAATTGATACATTCATTTGCATCCAAATTAAGACCTTTTTATTCAAAGAAATGACAAAATCTGAAAAGGCAAGTCGCAAATAGAGGAAATATTTTCAACTATAATTGATGAATAAATCATCTCCACAATATGTACAAAACTTCTGCTTATCAATAAGAAAAAAAAACACATTAAAAATGATCAAAACTACTAAGAACTTCAAAATTGGAAAACAAGATAATATTGACAGCATCATATGCAAAGTTGGGAATGTCTTTAATAATTGTTTAGAAAATTTGGCAATCCATATGTTGAAAAACAGTGGTAGTCATCCTACATAAATGGTTTGTGCATATATTTTTATGACTATCTTAAATACTCTTTGGGATTTTTGATGAAGTTGAAGTGATATATATCCTACAAACAAATAATTCCACTCTTGAATGAACTACCAAGTGGAAGTACACAGGGACCCATACATTCCTAGAGACGCTTGTACCTTCACTGGCAGTTATCATTCATAATTGTCCTGAACTGAAAAAGACTGAATATTTATGTATAATGGGATACATAAATTATGATATATTTATAAAATGAAAGGTTCTAGGGCTAAAAAGTTAAACATGACAAAGATAAATTCAACATTATGATTGCCTCTTAAAAAGAAAATATTGAGCAAAGGAAATATTCAAATAATAGGATTAGTACATTTTTATTGATAAAAGGTACACAAAGAGGACAAACTGCTGTGTTGCGATGCACACACAGGACGTAAAATTGTAACAAAAATCATGAAAGTGATCAACATAAAAGTCACGACAACATTAACATCAAAGGGAGGGAAAAGAAATACAATTGTGAGGAGGCAGACTGGGCTGACGGGAACGTTCTCTTACTTGGCTTGGGTTCTCGTTACACTGATGGTCACATCATGATTAATTCATTATACTGTACATTTATGTTGTGTTGACATGTCATGCCTGTGTTATATTTCACAATAACTATTTGTAAAACTATCACCAACTCACATACTTGATCAGTTGAATGCATATAATATCTGATCAACATTGCCATTGCCTACTGAATAAACAAAAGTCTGGGGGAAAATGTTCCATTCCATGCCATTATAATTACTGTCTCAAATGAGTATAATAATGAATCAGATTTTATTGTTAACATTAAATTGTTCTACATTCCAATGCTAAAATCAGTTTGACAAAAACACAAATTGATTCAGTTTGTTTAAGGCTTCAGAGAGAAGGAAAATAGTACAAATTTTTCCAGGAAATTAGGTAAAGATTGTGGTGCTTGAGCTAAATATGACATAGAAATAAAATGTGTCATTATATTTTTAAAAGTAAACTAGACATATAAAACAGAATTAATTAATGAGGGAAGATATTCATTTCACTCCCAAGTTCCTTTAAATTATTTATTTTAGAGGCGGAGCATGATGGCGGATGGGACGGACATGTAGCCCACCTCTCCCAAGTCATCAGGTGAGAGGAAAGAGGGTCTGGACCTTTACCCCACGTGGGTTATTGGTGTGGACAGACAGCTGGAAAACGCGCAGCAAATTGGAGGATTGCTGTATATGAGGTGTAATTTAAAACCATGGACTCTGTTGTTGAGATTCTCCCTGCTTGGCGTGCTGGCCTGCAGGCCCCTCCCTCACGGAGGACAGCAGCTTGCAATTCCTAGCAAAACTCAACTGATGAAAATTTATTCCTGAGCAGAATTTCGCACCTGAAAGGGGAGCCACTCAGAATCACAAGGAACTAAGCAACCTGATGGAAAATTGAAGGGAAAATTGAAGGGAAGGGATCCCTCCCTGGAAACAGACATTTTGAATTCTCTGAAATGGCAGGCACCTTCCCCTAGAACAATAGGAGTGATTAAATAGACCAGACCATTCCTGGTGGGGAATATTGGTGTGGGCTGGCAGTTCAGGTTGTGTGGGGAACTGGCGGGTGGCTGGACTCAAAACTCCAGAGCCACAAAAACTGAGTATAAGGTTTATGTGCGCTGCAGCCATGGTGGCAGTGAGACCTGGTGGCACACTCGGGACTGGCAGCAGCCTCGGGAGCTTGCAGCAGCTGCGGTAGCCAGCAGCAGCGAGACCCAGAGGCTGCCAGCACACTCCCTCACAGCCGATTGAAGTTGCCAGTTTGCGGGAGAATGCAGGAGCAGAGTGGAAAGATTTATGAAGTGTGGACTCCTGCACTGAGTTGGGAGGTCGGATAGGAGTGCTGTCTGGAACAGAGCAACTGAGGTTGCACAACAATTAGGTAAAAAAACTTTTACAGAAACTCCAAAATGGCGATTGACCAGGTAGGGTGGTTACCATGGTAACACTATAAACTGTAAACCAGGTATAAGCCTGGGAACCACTCACAGCGCCACCTCCTGTCCAGAAAGTATATTGCATTACAAATATATTCCAACAAAAGTTGATCCCTACGTCATATATATAGATGTATATTTCTACATATATACAAGAATAATATTTTTATGGTTGGTGCCTTTATTTTTTTCTCATCATTTTCTTGGAGGAACTATCATTAATTTTTATTTTTTATATAAATATATATTATTTTTTCTACTTTTAATTTTTCTTTCTTCTTTTTTAACAGTATTATGAACACCACTTTTCATTTTCCCCTTCTCTCTTCCTCTTCTTCCCTTCCTATGGTTTCTGAGAGTGCTAACATCAGATTTCTAGAGGGTTTTTTGTTTGTTTGTTTGTTTTGTTTGTATGTTTTTTACTTTTTTCTCAATTATTTTATGATTAACATTATTTTTATGGTAGTTGTTTTGTTGTTGTTGTTGTCTGTATGTCTATGTGTTTCTGATTGTGCATCTGTGAGCTTGTGTGTCTGGTAGCCTTTCTATCTGTTTATTTGCTGATTTGTTCTCAATGAGTTTGGTGTTTTAACCTGAAATTCTGAGCTCCCACCGCTCTCCTCCACTCTCACTACGAGGTCGGGAGGCCTGTCCCCCAGGAGTCCAGATCCTTGCGTAATTTCTCGAGGGGTGTGGACCGGGCCAGGACTACAGCTGGTCAGTGCTGACTCTGCAGCACGGGAGTGAAGAGATGACAGTTGGCTGAGAGGGAACCACACCGGAGCAGCAGTGCCCTGAGGCACAGAGCAGCAGCCATCTTTGGCAACAATAGGGCCCACACCCAGATATTCTGAAACCACAACCTCTGTCTCCCTGGGGAACCAGAGGAGACTGGTCATCTTCTCAGATGGCAACCACCACAGAACAGATCTGGGACTGAAAGACAGGACCCGTGAGTAAAGGGTTTGCATGTGGCAGTACCGGCCTGGGTGGAGTGCGGGGACTAGAAAACACACATGCAAAGCCAGAAATTCCCAGGGCAGGGCTGACCCAGAGGACCGCTTTATTGAGCCTAAGATGCACCCGGCCCTCAGGGGATCATCGGCCTATAGAAAAAGGAAGGCAGAAGGCTAGAGCTGACCATGCTATGAATACAGACCTGCAGAAGTAAAGACACCCAAGGCACAGGTTCTGGGAACTCAAAACAGCTTCTCTTCTGCAGAGGAATTTAGCAGGGACAGAAACAAATTCCCACAAATTTGTTTTGTTCTGTCAGTAACATCAATCAGGGGCGGGGTTGGAACTGAGGGAACACCCCCCAGCCTCAATTAAGCACCTGAGGTTGTCAGGCCTTACATCCCCTGCTGGATAGAGGCAGAAAGCAGTGGCCTGGCTGAGCAGATACAGATTCCCTTGTGATTCAGGCGGGTGCAAACCCCTGGAGTATCTGCTCACTGGAGCCAACTGAGTCACAGCCCTGTGGGGCTATCAGTGACTGGGTGTGACAGGGTACAAGGTGGGGAAGGAGGCATCAACCTTCTCAGACTACTCTATTTGCTGGGTGGGTCCTCCTGACTTCATGGAGTACCAGAGCAAATCATATTTGAGTTGTCACCAGACCCCTGCAATCCAATTCCCAGAGACCTTTGGAACACTCACACCTGAGACAGCTGCTAACTGAGACAATTGATTTGCACATTTTGAACTGAGCCAATCGCCTGAGGACTATTCAAGTGGTGCCCTGGGTGTGTGGTTGTAGGAAGGTTTGATTTTCCTTTCTCAATTGCTGCCTGGGGGGCGGGGTGACTTAATTAATGGTATTTTTCCATAGCTGAGACTTCAACCCAGAGTAGCTGTTTCACTAAGGTTGAACAGAGACCAGCTGAAAACAAGACAGAACCACTTAGCTCCACCACAACAAATAGGTCCATAGTTTCTCAGGCTGTAGCACTGTATGGGTCCTCAACAAAACTCCAGGGGGAAAATCAAAGGGAGTAAAAGAATCATGGGGCGGAATCAGTGGAAAAACTCTGGTAACATGAATAACCAGAATAGATCAATCCCCCAAAGGAAAGATATGACAGATGTAACTGAAGATCCCATTCAGAAATGGCTGGCCAAAATGTCAGAAATCAAATTCAGAACTTGTATTGCAAACAAGATTAATAGAATGGAGGAAAATTTGGAATTAGAAATTCGAAGAGCAATTCAAAAGTCAGAATTAGAAATTCGAGGAGAAATTCAAAAGTTATCTCAAGAATTTAATGAATTAAAAGACAAAAACACACAAGATTTTGATGCACTAAAGCAAGAATTTGCAGCCCTGAAAAATCTGAAAAATACAGTAGAATCCCTCAGTAACAGAGTGAAGCAAGCAGAAGAAAAGATTTCTGACATTGAAGACAAAGCTTTTGAATGGTCTCAAACTCGGAAAGAGTGGAGAGAAATGGAGAGCAAAACCTGATCATTCTATCAGAGAGCTCCGGGATAATTTGAAGAAGGCTAATATCCACCTCACTGGAATCCCTGAAAGGGATGAAGTGGCCTAGCAAGGCACAGAGGCCATTCTCCATGAAATTATGAAAGAGAATTTTCCAGACATGCCAAGAGATACTGAAATTCAGATAGCAGACAGTTTCAGAACCTCAGCACGACTCAATCCAAATAAGACATCCCCCAGGCATATCATAATTAACTTCACTAAAGTTAATATGAAGGAGAAAATGCTGAAAGCAGCCAGATGTAAGAAATCCATTACCTGCAAAGGGAAGACTATTAGAATGACTGCAGATCTCTCTGCTGAAACTTTTCAAGCCAGAAGAGGGTGGTCATCGACTTTTAACCTCCTAAAGCAAAATAACTTTCAACCCTGGATCCTGTATCCAGCTAAACTGAATTTCATTTATATGGAGAAATTAAATACTTTAATGACATTCGTATGTGGAAGAAATTTGCCATAACCAAACCAGCTCTTCAGGATATTCTCAGACCTATCCTCCATAATGACCAGCACAATACTCTACCACATAAATAAACTCGCTCAGAAACTTTTGATCAAACTCCAACTTCCACAGTGGCAAAAGGATTAAAAATGTCCACTGGACTTTCAAAAACTCGATACCCAAAATTTTACCAGACTTATCAATATTCTCCATTAATGTGAACAGATTAAACTGCCCTCTAAAGAGGCACAGATTATCTGACTGGATACAAAAACATAGGCCAGATATTTGCTGCATACAAGAGTAACATCTTACCTTAAAAGATAAATATAGACTCAGGGTGAAAGGATGGTCATCCATATTTCAGGCAAATGGTAATCAGAAAAAAGCAGGTGTTGCAATTCTATTTGCTGACACAATAGGCTTTAAACCAACAAAAGTAAGGAAGGATAAGAATGGTCACTTCATATTTGTTAAGGGTAATACTCAAGATGATGATATTTCAATTATTAACATTTATGCACCCAACCAGAATCTGCCTCAATTTATAAGAGAAACTCTAATAGACATGAGCAACTTGATTTCCTCCAGATCCATAATAGTCAGAGATTTCAACACTCTTTGGCAGTGTTGGATAGATCCTCCAATAAGAAGCTGAGCAAAGAAATTTTAGAATTAAACCTAACCATCCAACATTTGAATTTAGCAGACATCTACAGAACATTTCATCCCAACAAAACTGAATACACATACTTCTCCTCAGCCCACGGAACATACGCCAATATCGATCACATCTTAGGTCACAAGTCTAACCTCAGTAAATTTAAAGGAATAGAAATTATTCCTTGCATCCTCTCAGATCACAACAGAATAAAAGTTGAACTCAATAACCACAGGAACCTGAATACTGATACAAAAACATGGAACTTAAATAACCCTATGTTGAATGATAGCTGGGTCAAAGATGAGATCAAGAAGAAAATTGCCAAATTTTTGGAACAAAACGACAATGAAGACACAAATTATCAGAACCTCTGGGATACTGCAAAGGCAGTCCTAAGAGGGAAATTTATAGCACTGCAAGCCTTCCTCAAGAGAATGGAAAAAGAGGAAGTTAACAACTTAATGGGACATCTCAAGCAACTGGAAAAGGAAGAAGATTCCAACCGCAAACCCAGCAGAAGAAAAGAAATAACTAAAATTAGAGCAGAATTGAATGAAAATGAAAAGAAAAGAATTATACAACAGATCAATAAATCAAAAAGTTGGTTTTTTGAAAAAGTCAATAAAATAGATAAACCTTTGGCTAACCTAACCAGGAAAAAAAGACTAAAATCTCTAATTACATCAATCAGAAACGCCAAAGACGAAATAACAACAGACTCCTCAGAAATTCAAAAAATTCTTAATGAATATTACTAGAAACTTTACTCTCAGAAATATGAAAATCTGAAGGAAATTGACCAATACTTGGAAGCACATCACCTTCTAAGATTTAGCCAGAATCAAGTGGAAATATTGAACAGGCCCATATCAAGTTCTGAAATAGCATCAACCATATGAAATCTCCATAAAAAGAAAAGCCCGGGACGAGATGGTTTCACGAGAGAATTCTATCAAACCTTTAAAGAGGAACTGGTACCTATATTACTCAACCTGTTCCAAAATGTAGAAAAAGAAGGAAGACTACCCAACTCATTCTATGAAGCAAACATCACCCTGATCCCCAAACAAGGAAAAGATCCAAAAAGAAAAGAAAATTATAGACCAATATCACTAATGTATATAGATGCAAAAATATTTAACAAGATCCTAACAAACAGAATCCATCAACACATCAAACAAAGTATACATCATGACCAAGTTGATTTTATTCCAGGGTCTCAAGGCTGGTTTAATATACATAAATCTATAAGTATAATTCAGCACATAAAAAATTAAAAACCAAAGACTATATGATTCTCTCAATTGATGCAGAAAAAGCTTTTGACAATATCCAGCATTCCTTCATGATCAGAACACTTAAGAAAATTGGTATAGAAGGGGCATTTCTTAAACTGATAGAGGCCATCTACAGCAAACCCACAACCAATATCGTATTGAATGGAGTTAAATTCAAATCATTTCCACTCAGATCAGGAACCAGACAAGGCTTCTCATTGTCTCCACTGCTCTTTAACATTGTAATGGAAGTTTTAGCCATCGTAATTAGGGAAGAAAAGGCGATCAAGTGTATCCATACAGGGTCAGAAGAGATCAAACGTTCGCTCTTCACAGATGATGATTGTATATCTGAAAAACACTAGGGACTCTACTACAAAACTCCTAGAAGTGATCAAGGAATACAGCAGAGTCTCAGGTTACAAAATCAACATTCATAAATCGATAGTCTTTATATATACCAACAATAGTCAAGCTGAAAAAACAGTTAAAGACTCTATTCCATTCACAGTAGTGCCAAAGAAGATGAAATATTTGGGAGTTTATCTAACAAAGGACGTGAAGGATCTCTATAAAGAGAACTATGAAACTCTAAGAAAAGAAATAGCTGAAAACGTTAAGAAATGGAAAAGCATACCAAGCTCATGGCTGGGAAGAATCAACATTGTTAAAATGTCTATACTACCCAAAGCAGTATACAATTTTAATGCAATCCTATTAAAGCTCCACTGTCATACTTTAAAGATCTTGAAAAAACAATACTTCATTTTATATGGAATCAGAAAATACCTCCAATAGCCAAGAAATTACTCAGAAATAAAAACAAAACAGGAGGCATCACACTACCAGACCTCAGACTATACTATAAATCAATAATGATCAAAACAGAATGGTACTGTCACTAAAACAGAGAAGTAGATGTCTGGAACAAATAGAGAACCAAGAGATGAATCCAGCTACTTACCATTATTTAATCTTTGACAAGCCAATTAAAAACATTCAGTGGGGAAAAGATTCCCTATTTAACAAATGGTGCTGGGTGAACTGGCTGGCAACCTGTAGAAGACTGAAACTGGACCCACACCTTTCACCATTAACTAAGATAGACTCTCACTAAATTAAAGATTTAAACTTAAGACACAAAACTATAAAAATACTAGAAGAGAGTGCCGAGAAAACCCTTGAAGATATTGGTCTGGGCGAGTATTTTATGAGGAGGACAATTGAAGCAGCTTCAAAAATACACTACTGGGACCTAATCAAACTAAAAATCTTCTGCACAGCCAAGAACACAGTAAGTAAAGCAAGCAGACAGCCCACAGAATGGGAGAAGATATTTGCAGATTATGTCTCCACACAGGTTTAATAACCAGAATCCACAGAGAACTCAAATGTATAAACAAGAAAAGAATAAGTGATCCCATCGCAGGCTGGGCAAGGGACTTGAAGAGAAACTTCTCTGAATAAGACAGGCACACAGCTTACAGACATATGAAAAAATGCTCATCATCTTTAATCCTCAGAGAAATGCAAATCAAAACTACCTTGAGATACCATCTAACTACAGTAAGATTAGCCCATTTCACAAAATCCCAAGACCAGAGATGTTGGCGTGGATGTGGAGAAAAGGGAACACTTCTACACTGCTGGTGGGAATGCAAATTAATACATTCCTTTTGGAAAGATGTTTGGAGAACACTTAAAGATCTAAAAATAGACCTGCCATTCTATCCTATAACTCTTCTACTAGGTATATACCCAGAAGACCAAAAATCAGATCATAACAAAGATATTTGTACCAGAATGTTTATTGCAGCCCAAGTCATAATTGCTAAGTCATGGAAAAATCCCAAGTGCCCATTGATCCATGAATGGATTAATAAATTGTGGTATATGTACACCATGGAATATTATGCAGCCTTAAAGAAAGATGGAGACTTTACCTCTTTCACGTTTACATGGATGCAGCTGGAACATATTCTTCTTAGTAAAGTATCTCAAGCATGGAAGAAAAAGTACCCAATGTACTCAGCCCTACTTTGAAACTAATTTGTGGCTTTCATATGAAAGCTATAACCCAGTTATAAGCTAAGAATATGGGAAAGGGGGAGAGGGAGGGGAGGGAGTGGGAAGGTTGGGCAGAGGGAGGGTGATTGGTGGGATTACACCTGTGGTGCATCTTACAAAGGTACATGTGAAACTTAGTAAATTTAGAATATAATTGTGTTAACAGAATAACTAAGAAAATGCCAGGAAGGCTATGTTAAACAGTGTGATTAAAATGTGTCTGTTTATAAAACCAGTGTATGGTGCCCCATGATCGTATTAATGTACACAGCTATGATTTAATATTAATAAAAAAAATTCAATATAAATAAATTATTTTATACTCTTTTGATAATTTTTTGAATTACCTAAAGATTGCTGCATTAAATGCATTAAAGAGAGTACTGTACTCAGCAAATATTTGTGAAGTTGTTTTAGAATTGTCTTTAATCCCTTAAAAATGTTCTAATGTAAGCATTAAGTTTTAAATTTCTAACCCCCCACCCCGTTTTTTTGTTTTGTTTGTTTAGCAGGCCCAAGCCAGGTTCAAATCCCCGACCCCAATAAACAGGGCCAGTGCTCTAGCTATAGATACCCAGTCAAAACCTTCATTTTTTTTTTTTTTTTTGCAGTTTTTGGCCGGGGCTGGGTTTGAACCTGCCACCCCTCCGGCATATGGGGCTGCCACTCTACTCTGTTGAGCCACAGGCTCCAGCCAAAAACCTTCATTTTTAAAAACATTTTTCTTTGTTTATTTCAAAAGAACCAAGAATCAGCCATCAATTCATGGCAAAAACATAGAGTTAGAGCTGCAGTGACTCTCAGACCACCCCCTCCTTCCCAGGCCCAGCTCTCCCTAATTTGCTAAAAATCTTGGACAAAAGGTAAAAAAAAACAAACTCTGGGGAAAAAAATTGTTATGAAAAAATTAAGAGACACCTTCCTGGGCCTCCCTTACTCCTGATCCCCAACCTAGAAAAGTGCTGGGCCTGTGCTCTTGCCCATATGAATTACATCAGTTGATCACTCAGTATTCTACATTAGATTATTATCCAAAACAATTGCTATATTATAGAAATTAGGACTATGTGACTAGGACTATGTAATAGAAATATTTATAGAAGACTATACCTGCTTGCATGAGATACTCTTACATAGTAACTTGTTGTCAAAGACTAATGCTACCATTGTGGGCATTATAAATAATGCAAAATCCTAAGGAATTTCCATTTGAGATACAAGAAACCTATATGCTGGAGAAAATACTGTCAAATTTTGAAGTAGCTTTATTTCATTTCATTTTATATATTTGAAAATACAATGTATTATTATTATTATCATTAAACTATATTTTTATGACTCACCTACTACAACTTCAATGAATAATATATTTCATAATATAATGACAAAAAATATTTTTATGTTAAAGTGGCCAGAGGCTTTTTTTTTTTTTTAGAATTTTATTAAGGCTTCCTCTGCAACTCTGCAAGATTTATGTGAGACATGACAAAACCAACCTTCACTCAGTTAATCTAATTTGAGACCTGGCATCACTGTCTTTCTTAACGATCTTGAAACTTTTTTTGATAGTAGTGAATTGCTCATTTGGGGTGAGGGATTGAAGCAGGCAAGTGTCTGGGTCATTATGTACTCAGCCGTGTCTTACATAGATGTTTGTTCTATAGCTCTGATTAGCCTGTGATGTGTTTTAATTTAGACATGTACATGCCAGTTGGCGTTCTGTGCTTAAATTAAATAGAGACAAGGAATTGATTGCAGTGTATTGATCCATAACTGAACATACTATCCACTGAGCCTCTGATCCAGTTAGCTAGTAACATATTTAGCTCCATTCATATTATAGTCTATGATCAGAGAATGTATAAACTGCACTATGTTTATCTGAGAGTAATGACACACAGCCGTTGATCAGATATGTTCCTCTTCTTTTCACCCCATTAAGCTACAAGTTTGGATAAACAAGTGTACTTAATTTTAGATTCATATATTTTCTGATTGCACATCTGAGAATAGGAGGCATCTTTGGCGAGACAATGGGCTTATTTAATATCAATGTTTGGATACTATTACCTACAAACAAGATACATTTAACTAGTATGTCTCTACTCTTCCCTCTTTTTCCCTCAGTCAACATTGCCACTTCCTATCCTCCATAATACCCTACCCACACAAAGAAAATTTACTTCCCTATAAAGCTCCACTTTTTACTTTTCTGTGAATCTCCCTGTGTCTTCCACATGTGGTTCATGGTTTCCCTGTAATGATGGAGAGTTCAGCCTCAGCACTGATCCTTTTCAGTGTTTACTGTATGTGTACACTGAAGTGGAGTGTATGGTAATGTTGCATTTTTTGTTTCTTTTTAAGCAGTGATCTTGTTTATGCCTTTTTACATTTTGTGGTCAGAGCAAAATGTTAGCCAACACTTGGGACTAATGTAAACAAAGTATTGGCGAACTGTGACTCAGATCCTGTGACATACTGATGAGCAACATTTTCAAATTTAGATTACGTTCCCGTCATGATGAAACAAAATGCCCCAATCTTTTCAAAACATAGGACAATGGAGTCATTTCATCTACTCATTTAATATGCAGTCATTCAACTATAAACAGAGATGAAAAGTAAGGAAGAAAATAAAAGCCATTCTAGTAATACAGACACTTTCTTTGATCATTTCAGTCAAAGGAATGTGGTCTGGGGTACGCATGAGACATCGCCAGTGAATGTGCTGTTTCTTCAGGCAGTGAGTCTTACCAGTCTTTGGAGTATGAATATCTTGCATAAATTATGATACTAGTGTTTTAAGACAAGTATTTCTTACAAGTATTGTGTCTAGTTTATTTTCTACTGCTATAGTGGAATACCACAGACTGGATAATTTATAAAGAGAAGTTGTTTATTTGGCTCATGGTTCTGAAAGTCAGGAAATCCGGGAGCATGGCACTAGATGAGGACCTTTTTACTACTTTATCTCAGGATGAGATAAGGATGGAAGACAGAGAAAATCTGGCTATGCTTTCTGTTGTTGTTTTCTAAGTTAGGAACTTACTCCTGTAACAAAAGCATTAATCCATTCATGAGGGCAGACCTTGGGAATCTAATTGCCTCTTAAAGACTCCCCCTCTTGATATTGTTACATATGGCAATTAAATTTCATCATGAGTTTTGGTGGGGACATTCAAACCACAGTACATGGCATTTAAGTAGATTATTTATAATCATGCAGCACATGAAGACATTTTAGGGATGAACCACATATTACAACTATAGTCTCATAAAATTGTAGTTGAGGCCAGAAGCAGTGGCTCATGCTCATGCCTATTACTCCAGTGGTTTGGGAGGCCAAGATGGGAGGATTGCTTGAGGCTGGGAGTTTAAGTTCAGCCTGAGCAACGCGGTGCATCTCTACCTCTATAATAAAAATGTGAATGTATTAGTCAGGCATGGTGGTGTCATACGGAGGCTGAGGTAGGGGGATCGCTTGAGCCTAGGAGTTCGAGATTACAATGAGCTATGTTATTCCACTGCACTCCAGCCTGGACAACAAAGCAACACCCTGTCTCTAACTTAAAAAGAAAAGTTACAATGGAGCTGAAAAATCCTATTTCCTAGTGATATCTTAGTCATTGCAATGTTACAGGGTAATGCGTAACTCACTTGTTTCTGTGATGTGGGGGTGAGTAAACTTGCTGAGCCCTCAGCCATAGGAAAGTACTGCATACACAGTTACAGGTAGTTCTTAATAACAATAATAAACAATTACATTACTGCTTTATGTGCTTACTACACTATACTTCTTATTGTTATCTTATAGTTCATTCCTTCTTATTAAACAGAGTTCACTCCATGGCAGCCCGAGGCAGGCCCTTCAGGAGCTTTGCTAGATGAAGGCGTGGTTATTATAGGTGATAAAGGCTCCATCCATATCACCTCCCATGAAGACCTTCTACTAGGGCAAGATTTTGATGATTCTAATCCCATGAAAGCCCAGGCTAATGTATGTGTCTTAGTTTAAAAAGTAAAAAAGTAAAAAAAAAAAAAAAAAAAAAGCCTTTAAACAGAAAAAAAAGCTTATATTAATAGTACAAGGATATGCGTTGAGCATGCCTATTCTTAAAGTCTGAAATTAGAAATGCACCGAATTCTGAAACATTTTGAATGCAGACAGGACACTTAAAGGAAATATTGATTGGAGCACTCCCCAATTTGGGTTTCAGGATTAAGGATAAGGGTGCTCCTTTATTAAGTAAAATGAAAGTATTCCCAAGCCTTAAAACATCTGAAATCCAAAATACTTTTGGTCCCAATCATTTTGGATAAGGGATATTTATCCTATATAATGAAAGAAAATATTTCGGTATAGCTGTATAACATGTTTGGGTCTTAAGCTAAGTATTAGTACAAAAGAGTGAAAAGCTTACAAAAATTTGAGAGTTCAAAAAGTTAAAATATTACAGTAAGCTCATGCTCATTTACTATTAAAGAAAAAATATATATGTTTTTACAGTGTTTGAAAAGGTCTGCAGCAGGGAGCAGTAACATTCTCGACCTTACATTCACTCACCACATCCTCATTCATTCATCCGCATAAACTTCCAGTCCTGCAAGCTTTATTCGTGATAAGCGCCTTGTAGAGGTTTACCATTTTTATCTTTTATACCACATTTTACTGTACCTTTTCTTTTTTATTTCTTTTTAGAGACAGAATCTTTCTTTGTCATCAAGGCTAGAGTTCCGTGGGGTAAGCCTAGCTCACAGCAACCTCAAACTCCTGGGTTCAAGAGATCCTCCTGCATCAGCCTCCTGAGTAGCTGAGACTACCAGTGCTGGCCACAAAACCAAGCTAATTCCTTCTTCTTCTTCTTCCTTTTTTTTTTTTAGAGACAGGATCTCTAGAGATGGGGTCTTGCTCTTGATCAAGCTGGTCTTAAACTCCTGAGCTCAAGCAATCCACCTGCCTTGGCCTCCCAGAGTGCCTAGATTATAGGCGTGAGCCATGGAGCCCAGCCCTGGGCCACATATCGTTTCTTTTCTTTCTTTTCTTCTTTAATTAAATCATAAACACATAGATCATGTATACATTAATGCATTTATGAGGTACAATGTGCTGATTTCATATAGAATTTAGAATGCTTACATCACACTAGTTAATTTATCCCTCACCTCATTTACTTAATTATTGTATTAAGACATTTATACTCTATACTTAATAGATCCTACATGTACCCTTGCAATATGCACCATAGGTGTGATCCCAACATTCATCCTCCCTCTGTCTGCCCTCCTCCCTCCTCTAATACCTCCCTCCCTCCTTCATCAGGGGCCACAGTTGTGATCTATCTTCATATGAAAGTTCAGTGAGTGATTATAAATTGGTTTCATAATAGTACTGAGAACTTTGGATACTTTTTCTTACATTCTTGAGATACTCTACTAAGTAGGATATGTTCCAGCTCCATCCATGTAAACATAAAAGAGGTAAAGTCTCCATATTTTTTAAGGCTGCATAAATTCCACGGTGTACATATACCACAATTTATTAATCCATTCATGGGTAGATGGGCACTTGGCCTTTTTCCATGACTTGGCCATTTCATTGTGGGCAAGGGACTTGAACAGAAGCTTCTCTGAAGAAGATAGTGCATGGCCTACAGACACATAAAAAAATGCTCATCGGGCGGCGCCTGTGGCTCAAGGAGTAGGGCGCCAGTCCCATATGCTGGAGGTGGCGGGTTCAAACCTAGCCCCGGCCAAAAACCAAAAAAAAAAAAAAAAGAAAAAATTCTCATCATCCTTAATCATCAGAGAAATGCAAATCAAAACAACTTTGAGATATCATCTAACTCTAGTAAGAGTAGCCCACATAACAAAATCCTCAAACTATAGATGTAGAGGAAAGGGAACGCTTCTGCACTGCTGGTGGGAATGCAAGCTAATATGTTCCTTTTGGAAAGAAGTTTGGAGATTACTCAGGGATCTAAAAGTAGATCTGCCATTCGATCCTGCAATTCATCTACTAGGTATGTATCCAAAAGACCAAAAATCACTTTACAACAAAGATACTTGTTCCAAACTGTTCATTGCAGCTCAATTCATAATAGTCAAGTAACATATCTTTTCTTTACTTAGATATGTTACCATTGTGCTACAATTGCCTCCAGCAATCAGTGCGAGACACCCTTTACAAAGCTTATAGGTTTGTAGCCTGGAGCAGTAGGCAGACCAGGTAGCCTAGGTTTATAGTAGGCCACACCATCTATGTTGGTTTACATACATTCCGAGATGTTCACACAACGAAATCACTTAGCAAACCTAGACATATTTCTGTCAGCAAGTGACACATGACTGTGTTTGTTGTTCAGATGCTTTGTATTTTGAATTGTGTCCCTCCGCAAATTGGAACTAGTTCATTAATGCTCTGGTACACATACGGTAGTAAAACTGCATGGAAACCAAGCAAGCAGGAGGGAGGTCGAGGGGAGGAGCAAATTCACAACTCAGGGAAACAATGCGCACCTGTAACTCTGACTCAAACTGAACAAAAGCAATCCATGGACCCATGTAATATTCTGAAATTAAAAAAATATATAAAAAATACACACACACACACACACACATACATATCAAGTTCTAATCCCTATATCTGTGAATGTGTTCTATTTGGAAATAGTATTTGAAAATGAAATAAAGGAAAGATGTCCCACTGGCTTCCGGTGAACACTAATGCAATGACCTTATAAGAAAACAGAAATTGGGAAACAAACATACAGAGATTCCCAGGGAGAATACTCTCTAATGAGTAAGGTAGAAAATTGAGTTTTTGCTGCTACAAGCCAAGGGATGCAAAGAATTGCCAGCATCCACCAGAGGCTAGGAAAGAATTTGGAACAGATTTTTCCCTCTGAGCACTCAGAACAGAACCAACACTCTGAACACATTGATTTTGGATTTCTGGGCACCTGAACTGTGTGAGAATAAATTTATCTTGTGTTAAGTCACCTATATTGCGGTCATTGATATGACAGCCCTAGGAAACCAAGATAAACCCCAAAGAAAACTAACAAATCAAGAACACTTGGCTCTGATCCCTTGTTGAGAGACAGTCTCCATGTGGATCCTGAGGGTTTTCATGAACTGGATACAAGAATAAATGAATGAAGCCTGGCTGAGGAAGTAGCTGGAACATCGTAAATGCTCAGAAAATATCGGATATTTTCCGGGGGGGGGGGTGGGGGGAAGATCAGACTTGTTTATTTTGTACTTTACTAAAGATCTAGGTAGAACTTATTTTTTTCTCTTTTTGAATCGTGCTTTCTCTCCTTTTTTATAGTTTGCTTACAGATGCACCAGGGTTCAATTACATACAACTTTCAGTACAAACGAGGATTATATATTGTTTGATGGATTTGGTGCCACACAAATGAATTGGAGGTTAGAAAATATTAGGTACTTTTGAAATGCACTTTTTCATCCAACTACAGTGTCGTTTTTTACATCAATTTAATAAAACATTGAAAGATGACTCAGGGACTAATAATATACTAATTTTCAAGAACAGTTCTACCTCATCTGGTCTATCTAAGGGCAAAAGATGGCACCGTTTTACAGACCTCTGCCACTGTTCTGCCCATTGACTCATAGAGAAAGTATAAATTGCCCAGTGAATCATCTCTTCTGTTCAAAAAGAAGTTTAAAACAAACGTCACATGTTTTACAAATAAATGACTAGCATTGCATTCATATATGAATTGTGACAAAAATTGTCTAAATACAAACCTTTTAGTTAAAGAAAAAAATCCCTGAATATAGAGGTTTCTAAAGGCATTTAATGGCTATTGATACCCGCACGGATGTTTTTATTGTTTTCATTTTTCTCATTTCTTTTGTATATGCACACCTATAGAGGTAGGTGGCATATGCTGTTAGCACATTCAATTTGATGCAACAAATATTAGTATTAGTATTCATAAATCCACATTTATGGATTCTATCTTGAATCGAAAATTGTGTCTGTAGTAAACATGTACAGAAATTTTTTTCTCATCATTATTCCTAAACAATGCAGCATAATACCTATTTACATAACATTTACAAGTACATATCAGGTATTATTAGTAGCCTAGATCTGATTGAAAGCAGACAGGAGGATGTGTATAGTTATATACAAAGACCAAGCCATTTCACATCACAGACTTGAAAACTCCCAGGTTTTGCTCTCTGCAGGAGGTCCTGGAACCAATCTGCACCAAGGAACAACTGCGTTTGTGTGAGATGAGGCTAGACACAGGGAGATGGCTGTAAAAAGATTTGTCTCTCGTGTTTAACCACTGCAGGTTTTTAACCATTAGAAATAATATGGCCAAATGAAAAACTTAAGGTAAAACATGGATAGTATAAAATACTGACAATATATACACTACACTTGGTGAAATAAGAGACAAAAGTAATAATTAGGAAGCTGTTGGAGTAAGACAAAAAAGAACAAGGTAGTGCTAGAGCTAAGACAGTGGCTACAAATACAGATTTTAAAAATATGTAGGGAAAAAGGTGGCCTGTCTGATTGATGAAATAGAGGAAAAGAGAAAGTGGCGTACAGGATATATCTAAAAGCAGAAGGAAGAGGAAAGAAATAGAGTGAAAGGACCTGCAATCTCAGGGTTTTAAAGAGAGAGACAAGATATTAACCTGATGAAAGGACAATTCTGTGTCTGTTTTTGAAATTTAGGGGAGGATGTGTATGCTTGAAATATTGACTTAACAGTGTATGGTTACGAGCTAGGCTGAGAGTTCAGTCAAGCAAGTCCACTGAGTGGTAGAGAGATTAATTGATAATGAAACCATAGAAAACCCCAAGTGATAATCTTTGTGAAAGAAATAACATTGTAGTGTATTTTCAAGGAACCAGTACATTGAATTCACATATTTTGAGAAGTAATAACTTCTTTTTTTCTCTCATTTAAAAAAAAAAAAATCTATCGGGGAGGCCGCCTTCTCCAGTTTCTAAATGAGAATTCTAACAGAGCTGCCATTTTTCTGCTCTTTTTCCTATGTAGTAGATATTTCCTTGTAATAAGAGTTAATTGTAAATAGTCCCTGCAAGATTATAGGATGTCCAGAAAAGGATTAAACAGAACTGGGGTTAAACCTCATTTAACTCTAAACTCTGCCCCCTGTTCAGCTGGGCTTGTATCGCGCCAAAAAGCAGACACGGGCAAGATAGGGCAGTGGCTATTTCTCTTCAGTGTCTGTAGTTTTCAGCAGTTTAATTCTGAAAGGCTGACAGATGATTTTTCCGACTGTTTTCTTATCTATAGGTTTATAGACCTTTTGTCATCAGTAGGTTACACTCCCATAATTTGGGAAATTTTCAAACTATTATTGCTTCAGATATTGAAGCAATAGCTCTCCATCCTCTTTTTCCAAGACTTCAACTGCAAATATTCAAAGCTTTTCTTATGTGTTGCATTTCTTTTTAAAACTTTTAAATCATTTTCTATTCTTTCCCCCGAGCTTCTGGTCATCTATTTTCTTCTGACCTTTTTCCTGGTCACAAAACCTGTCTTCTATGAGCCGAATCTGTCTCCAATTTATATTTTGAAATCTTAATATCGTTTCTTCTGCAAATGTAAAGTTAAATTCTTTATTCTTACACATTCAGTGAAAACTCTGCTCTGCTTTTCAAAGGACACTTAGCTCTTTAGCTCCCTGCCCTAAGAATGTTCAGATTCCCCCAATGCCCCAGGGGAGAACGTATTCGAGGCTTCTCATGTTTTCAACTTTGTCTTTCAATGCCTTTTTTTCTGGGCAAAATTCATACCTCCGTCTTATGTTCAAACCTGAAATCGTCAAATTCACTTAGTTAAATTGCAGCTCCAGATTAACATCTGACTTTTCTGTGGGTTTCCATTCTTGTATTATTTTTAATCCTGTGAGTCTCAGGGGCTTCAGTAGTTCTCTGTTGCCTTAATATATTTATCTGTCTATTTCTTATTTAATTTACTTTTTTTAGCAACGAAGTTTTGATTTTCCACAAGAGATTCTATCCAATCTATCAGTAAAAATCTCGAGAGATGCTTCTGTGGGAATTTTATGTTTCTTACAGGGCCTGCTTCCTGCAGCCCTTGTCTTAACATGCGGTATCTCTATATCCGAAGGCCACTTGCAAAATAAAACTGTCTTTCACTCGGGAGTCACTCTTGTTGTAGATTCTGAGTTCTCCCTATGCATTGGGATCTGAGATGACACTGTAATAGATTTCCTCACCTCGTGGGCTTTATCTGCTACACAGGAATTGCTTACATAGTGCTGGCAGGAATGAGATCTTGTAGGTCAGGCTTAATCTGAGGCTGTCACTTCTATCACCTCAGTAGAGCTCATTTGATCTTTTTTAGGTATAAGCCAAATGCCATTATTATGTGTCTAAGAATGACAGAAAACACATTTTAAATCTCTTATTGATCCTGTGAAAGGCCCCTCACATAAAACCAGAGACTAAAGACTTAGCATAACCTCAATCTTGTCTCTCTTAACAGTTCTGGTGGTGTGAGACCTGAGCCCAGGCAGCTGTGCGCAATCCTTGGTGTTTTTGAAGAGCCCAAAGAGCTTTTGTTGATATTCATTATAGCTATCAATAATTACTTTATTAGAAATTAAAGCATGCATTGAAATGTTAATACTAAACTTAAAAAGAAACAAAACTACTTATTCCATAAATAAGAGTAGCATTACTTTTTTTTTAATCTTTCAAATATCTCACTTAATAGAATAGATCTCATGTCGCGCCCCCCCCCCCCCATATGTCCCACTGCACTAACCCCTTGCAATGTCAAGCTTTCCTTCACTGCACACTCTTGGCCATGCTCTCCACTGTGTGAACGTGGTTTAACATTTGGACCTTCTGCAGGGATCTTGGGTCTCTCTAGACCACATCTGGAGAATAAATGTTGCACAGGAACAGCTGTCTTTAAATTAACCCTTCATTTTCCTCTTAGGTATATATTCTTAAAGTAGTAGAGATATTCCAAAATGAGGATATATAAGGCAAATTTTTTAAATGATTGGAATTTCTTTTTTTTTTTTTCTAACCCGCCACCTCCGGCATATGGGACCGGCGCCCTACTCCTTGAGCCACAGGTGCCGCCCGATTGGAATTTCTTAAAACTGAACTTTGGCGGTGGTTCCACAACCATGAATTTACCAAAAATTATTGAGTTACAAACTTACATTTGGTAAATGTTATGGTATGTAAATACTTTGTTTAAACCTACCCTGACATTAATATTAATTAATGCTAGTTTTAAAAGTTTACAGCATCCATTATGTTGGAATAACCATCACATATTCCTTGTGAAATGATTAGTCTAAATCAATAAGGACAGTTTCTTCAGTTTTGTCAGTATTTAGCCTGAAGACAGACACATTTAACAAATATGGGCAAATGCCATGCAACTAAATATTTGTGTGGACTTTTGATGAAGTGAATCCAGCCTTTTTCCCGGGCCGTGAACAAAGATGCTTGTTATCACAATTTCTGCTGATGGGCATGTCACGTTCAGGTGGGTAACTAACCTTGTAATGAATCTAGTTTTCAATGGTAAAGCAGAGACACAGAAATAAACTCAGTCCTTTATAAAATCATTTAGAAACCAAATAAAACACCCCAGGGGCTGGACTAAATCTGAATTTCCTATTAAATAATTGTATACATTTTCTTATTTTTAAATAAAACTGAAGCTGGGGTTTCTATTTTCTATAGTTAAAATAATTCATTGAATACAGGATAGGTGTCTGGAAATACTCTTTAGATAAACTATTATAACATAAAAAGCAAAAATAAAAATAATTTGTAAGACCTTTGATCAATGAAGATTGGATTAATATATTTATGTATATATTAAGTACATCCATGTGTAATTGTCATTATTTAGTTAATCACTTTATTTGGAGATTATGGGCTCCTCCCAAAGTGAAGCTACCCCCCCGACCCAGAGCAACTACCAGTATTATTGATCTTAGATCTGTAAACTCCAAAGCATCTAAAATTAAACGAAAAAATCAATTGTGTACGTTCACATTTAACTAAAGTAGTCCTTACAAGATATATAATGAAAATGTTGAACCAATCTTACAAATTAAAGGGTTTGAAAAAATGCAAAAAGTATATCTAATAATATGGTAAAATGCATGCATTTTCTTCTGTTCTATTTTTAACACTGCTATATAGTAGAAATTCACCACATAAAGCATTTGGTCTGACTATTTTGGTTTGAATCATTGTGATGACTCTCAATTATAAATGGTTTACAAATTATAGAAGAAGCTTTACATTCTCCTAACTGCATTTTACTTTTTTTTCTCTCTTGACTTATAGGCAATCTTCTTAGCATACCTCATTACATTATTCTCAGAGTACATTAATCTCACCACTTTAAAAAATAAACACCTGCCAGACTTCTCACACTGAGTGTAGCTAAAGCAACTCTTCTGAAATTGTCCTTTTAAGCATCTCCAATTCCTGGGGATAATTAGAAGAAAGGAAAAGTGAACATAAAGCTAAATTCAGGTTTTGTATTTTAATACAATAACCAAGTACTCTAACATAAGTACCCTTTAATTCATTTTTAAATCATGCTAAAAACTATACTACAGCATGTTATTTAGAAGCCAAGTTCTTCATCCTTCCCTAAATATGTGAATGGATTAGAAACACATTAATTAATTTCAGAACCCATAATGTTTTTTTTGCTTGGCAAATGAAAAGGTAAAATCTCACACTTGCACAGTTTTACTGTGCTAAAAAAAAAAAAAAAAAATCAGCATTAATGCAATTTCTTCCAAAATAGTACGATGCTTTTACATTGTAGGAAATCATTCAAGCTTGACAGCAAGGAAACACTTTTAAATTGGAAAAGCCTTTAGTTTTCAAAGTCCCTCCAGTTTTTATTTTCCTTTTACATTCGAAGGTCACTAATGTTCCACTCAAGTACACTCTTCATAGTTCCCGGGCACTGTTCCTCACAGATTTATTTCCCACTTCAGTGCTACCTAGAAGGAAATGTTAATCTATCTCCTCTTTTGAAAAATAATTATTTATCCATTATTGATATAAATTATTAGACCAAACTACATGAAATGACCAACATTCAACTATTTTGATCTGAAAAACCTGGTCTTTCAGATGATTCCAACTAATATTATCAAATTATTGAGAATCTCTTCATATAAGAGATACTTTAATACAATCAATAATAAAAACACATTTTTCTTCTTGATTCTGTAATTTCTCTGAACTTAGATTTATCTGCTAGAGGGTATAGTCATAACGTTATTTTGCCTAATAGTATTTCCTGTTTTGCTCATTTCAGGGACAATTTTATTCTGGGTTTTTGTTAGGAAAATGGTATTACAGGAAAAGGGGGTCTAAAAGATTTGAGATCACATGTTTTGGACAGAAACTGGAGAAGCAAAAATAGGCAAACGAGAGCTAGAGAACTGGAAAAAGTAGGGATGTCAAGTGAAGCTTAGGCTGAGGGGAAGGAAGCTACAGATGGCAAACTGGAGCCAAGCTGGAGCTTGGGCAAACCTTCTCTTTTCCACAGAATTGTGAGTTAAAGGTGATAACCAACCCATCACACTTATCCAGCATCTGCCCAACAACACCTTAGTATCTACCACTTCACATCCTTTTTCCTAATTTCACTCAAGGCCCTTGTAATGAGAAACTCAATCTTACACAGGGAAGGCAATTCAAGGAAAGCATGTCCTGCCCTTAGAGAAAGGGGCAGTGGCTCTAAGTGGAAGCAGTGGAGATTCCAAGTTGACTGCTCATAATACATCACAGGCACAGAAAATATTAAGTGAAAAATTTTCATCTCTTGGGGACAATTGTTTTTTCTAGAAAACGCTGATCATGTTAGCTTACACTGAGTTTCCACACCCATAATCACTCAACACACTTACACAAGAATGCCAACTCAACTCAAAAGTTTTGCAGTAAAACTAAGTGAAAATGCTTTTTGGGACCTTTAGAACATATTGACCCTTTCTGGCCACAGGCACAATTAGTAAAGTAATTAACAGGAGTTAGAGTGCAAGTCAAGACTAATAATGGGACATTTCTCTTGTACAAGTTCTAAAATAAAGTTCGTCTGCCTAGTATGCTTTTATATGAGTAATGAATCCCACTTCCAGCTGGGCACTTCTCCTGCTAGAGGATTAGTCAAATCTTCACGCATTAAAGCCTCTCCCCACTAGATCTCTAAGTTGCTTAGTGATGGTTATTATAAGTAAATACAGAAACCAGTGTTCTGTTTTGTTTTGTTTTGTTTTTCCTCCCATGCGAAATCTCTTTTCAAGGGGACAAGCTCTTATTTTCAAAATGTCGGAACATAATTATTATTCCAATTAGTCTTAAAATTTTTATAAAACTACCTGTTCAAGAATTACATAACGGCTCGGCATCCATAGCTCTATATGCCAGCCACATATACTGGGGCTGATGGGTTTGAACCCAGCCTGGGCCGGCTAAACAACAAAGACAACTATAACAAAAAAAAATCTGGGCATTGTGGATGGTACCTGTAATCCCAGCTACTGGGAGGCTGAAGCAAGAGAATCGCTTAAGCCCAAGAGTTTAAGGTTGTTGTGAGCTATGACACCACAGCACTCTACCGAGGGTGAAGTGGTAAAACTCTGTCTCAAAAAAAAAAAAATATATATATATATATTACATAGGAAATATACAAAAGTAATATCTCCTTTATTGTAAGTTTTAAATATTTAAAAACTAATTTGATAGATAATTTATTTAGAATAATGTTTTTAAATAAATGTTTGTCATTAATTTTTATACATTAGGTATCATTTTCCCAGGGAAATTATTTTTTCTCACTTTGCTATCTTCAGAAATGCATTTGACTGTAGCAAAATTAAAATGAAAGGATTTTGAATGTTGGACATGAATAATCTTTTGAGAAACAGAAAACCCAGAACCCTGGAGAATCAGTAGTCTCCACAAATGTAGCACTTGTGTTTGAGTTGAATGGAAAACATGAGAAAATGAGGTTGAGAGAAAGAAAGAGCAATTATTATCAGGCTGCACGCAACAGCTGAGAACTACTGAACAGGTAACAGAGCACATACGGATACACCCAGGGCTTCAGGTAAATCAGACGCAAGGCAAGGATGGATGTTGAAAGCGTGACAGTTAGTAAAATAATATTAAATTGGTTAAAGCCTGAAATCAGTTGATGACTTGGAAGAATGAAGTAAAAGAAGAAAACTTATGGTTGCAATTCTATTCCAAACACCTTTTCATGTGTTATTCTGGGTGCCTTTGCTAATTACCAACAAACCACATAGACTATACTTGGTCTGCTGTATCTTCAGATGACTTGTTAGTTTCTTTGAAATTTAAATTAAAGAAAAATCTAACTTAATAACTAATATGTATATGTACACACAGTATATATAATTTCAACCAGAGGTGAGTCTTATTTTATGGCATTTTATTAGTTCCTAATAGAGAATATAATTTTACTACTCTTTTATAAAAAGACAAAGTCTTATGTTAAAAGGTCTCAAGATATTTGGATCTAAATGTTGATGATGTCTGTTAAAATTTAAAGAGGAAATTTAGGTGGCTTACACACATTGTATTTCATTGAAATCAGAAACATTCAAAAATAAATTTAGAAACATCTATATTGAATTCTATGAGATGTACAAAAAAGATGTTGATAATACAAAGTTGCTGTACATTTCACAGTTTCCTTTGTTGTTGACAATATTAATTAGGATGATACACTTGTCATAATTAAAAAACTGATAATGTTATTATTAGCTAAAATTCATGCTTTATGCATATTTCTGTGGTTTTCTTCCTTGCCTCCTTTCTCCTTTCCAGGATCTCATTCAGAATATCATGTTACATTGAACTATGTGTTTACTGAAGCCCCTCTTTGGTGTGAGTTTCTTAGACTTCTTTATGTCTTGAATGACCTTGACAGGGTTTTTTTTTTTTGACCTTGGCAGTTTTAACAATTACAGGTCAGGTATTTTATAGAATGGCCCTCAATTTGGATTTGTCTGATTTTTTTTTTTTTATGATTATACTGAGAAAATCTGTACTTGAATATTACAGAGAAGAATAATTGTCACTCGTCAAAATCTTTCAAGTTTTTTGTTATTTATCATATTGTAGGAATTCCTTATATGTTTTGGATATTAACCTTTTATCAGATACATGCTTTGCAAATGTTTTCTGTCTGCAGTTTTCCTTTTTGTTCTGTTAGTTGTTTCCTTTCTCATGCCGAAGCGTTTTAGTTTAACGTGGTCCCCTTGTCTGCTATGCTTTTATTGGCTGTGCTTTCCCTGCTTTTATCTAAGACACCATTGCTGAGGACCATGTGAAGAGGATGTTTCACTATGTTTTCTTTTAGGAGTTTTATGGTTTCAGATCTTTGGTCTAAGAGTCCTTAATCTATTTTGAATTAATTTTTTTTGTGGAACTTAATATAAGGGTCCAATTTCATTTCATTATCAGTTTTTGCATCATTGTTTACTGAAGAAACTACCCTTTCCCCACTGTTACTCTGGGTGCCCTCTCTGAAGTTAACTGAATATGAGTACTTTTGTTTCTGGACTTTCTATTGTGTTCCTTTGCTCTTTATGTATGTTTTTATGCCAGTACATACTGTTATGATTCACGGTAGCTGTATAACAAACAACTTCATTAAAAAAAAAAAATTCTCATAGAAGACATACAAATGACCAACAGGTATATAAAATAGGGCTCACTATCACTAATATATAGCAAAATGCAAATCAAAACCATTTCATATATGCTAGGATGGCTATTACAAAAATAATAAGAAAATTGTTGATAGGATGAGAGCTAAGAGTATCCTTGTACTTGATTGGTGTGAATGTGAGTTGGTATAGTCACCATGGAAAATGGTATGGAGCTTCCACAAAAATTTAAAAATAGAACTACCATATAATCCAGCAATTCCACTTCTGGGTATATATCCAAAGGAATTGAAATAAGGACCTTCAAGAGATGTCTGTACTGCCATGTTCATTTCAGCCTTATCCATAATAGCCAAGACATGGAAACAATATAAAAATCTACCAACAGATAAATGCGTAAAGAAAATGTGGCATATACACATATATACAATGGAATAGTATTTAGCCTTTAAAAAGAAGGAAATTCTACCATTTTTTAACAATTAAAGAATAGTAAGAATATTGTGCTCAGTAAAATAAGCCAGACCCGGAAGAATAAATACTACCAAGTATTTGAAAAATCTAAAATATTCAAACATATAGAAACAGAGAGTTGAATGGTGGCTTCCAGGAGCTGGGAGGAAGAGGAAACAGGGAAATATTCACCAAAGGGTCCAGAGTTTCATCAGCATGAGATGAGTAGGCCCTAGAGATCTACTGTACAGCCTAAAGCTTATAGTAAACAATACTGTTACAAATGTAAACATTTGCTCGGAGGGCAACCCTTATAGTAAGTGCTATTATTATAAAAATAATAATGAATAATGAAGTAGAAGGAAATCTTTGGAGGTGATGGATAGGTTTATGGCATAGATTTGGTGAAGGTTTCATGAATTTATACTCATCTTCAAATTCATAAAGTTATGTACTTTACATCTTTTCATATAGGAATCATATCTGAATAAAAATGGTTTAAAATTGTCACTCAAAAATGATAATAATGTAGGAGACAAAAGTAAATTTGTAAAGATAGTAGTGGTAAATTAAATTGCATGAAATATAAAGTCTAAAATAGTATCCAACGTACTCAGTACTATTATGAAACCAATATACAATCAATCACACTTTCATACGAATGATAAAACACAACTATAGCCCAGAATGAAGGAGGGAAGGGGAGAGAGAGGAGTGAGGAGGGGAGGGGGTAATCGTTGGGACGTCACCTGTGGTGCATATTGCAAGGGTACCTGTCAATTCTATTAAGGGTAGAGTATAAATGTCTTAACACAGTTAAGTAAGTGAGATGAAATATGTTAACCAGTTTGATGTAGCATTCCAAATTGTATATAAAATCAGCACATTGTACACAGCTATGATCTAATAAAAAGTTGTTTAGAAGAAAATAAAATAGTAGACTTCTAAATATTTTTTTAATTGTAACCCAATCCATAATAATATATATTTTTTCATTATACCTCAGTACACACACACACACACACACACACACACACATAAACACATACACACACACATGACTAACAAAATACCAGGTCTATTTTCTTTTTTTAAGGAAAATTACTTATAATCTAGTAAATTCTTTTCATATCCTGTCATGACTTGAAATTTTAATAGTCTGGTCTAATGGAGTCCAGATCACAGATGAAATCAAATAGAGCCCTTTCCCTCCTCCACAGTTCTGGGGAACATCTGATTAAATAATCCCAAAGACACAGGGGAAACTGAATTAAAATAATCAGAAAGAAGGTATAATCTCTATTATTAAAAATTCCTGCACCAGAAATACAAAAGACTAAGTGAGAAGAAAGTAAATCTATATTTTTGTGATTTTAGTAATGGTCGTTGCAGTTAAATTAGGTGGCTCAAGAACACAAAAGTTAATTGCATTGATAAAGGTTGTATAATAAGTGAGTTGTAATGAGGGAAATAAAATGCAGTCGTCTGTTCCCCTTAGTCACTATCACACATGTCCCACAGTAGTTGATTTAGCAGTAAATTGCATTCTAACACTTACTGTTATTACATAGGTCGCTTTTCACTATAAAAGAGAAAATGAGTACAGAACATTCAAAGCTGTGTACAAACGATCTTCATTCTCAATTTCGTTTCTCTATTGAAGGTGAAAAAAATTTCAAGTATGTAAAAATGTTCTCTGTTTACGTGACTTGTACTTTAGCAGTCCCCATGGCACCTTCACACACTGGAGCTGAAAGGTGATATTCCAGAGATCATTTCCAAATGGAGACAAAAATAAGGGAAGAATCCTTCATCCTGAGTCCCACTTGGAAATGTGGCTCAAAATTGTGTTTTCTTATTACTTCTCTGTTTGTTAAAAAAAAAATAAATAAATAAAAAGGTGGACCCTCATCTAGGGAGCAGTTTCAGACAGGGCAAATGTGGCAGGGACATATCCTTTGACTGGAGTATAGTCTGAGCATGTTAGGAATTCTAATGTAAGCATTTGGAGAATATTATGAATTCAATTCTTGTAAAGAGCCAAAACAGTAATCCATTAGGAACAGTTGTTTTTTGTTTGTTTGTTTATTCCCCATAAGGGAGATTAGGTCCCATTCACTGTGTCAGTTGCTACCTCTTCAAGTTATCTGGTTCACATTATGTAGTGGAGATTGCTGGAAAAAAAAAAAAAGGAAAAAAAAAAATTGTCTGGAGATGGGGATAGATGACCCACTGCTCATCAGCAATCCTGCTAGCCAAGAAAGGATCATGTTGATCAAGTTGAGGGGCCTCTGATTAACTATCCACAGCTTAATGCACTGCTGTGGTGCACACGTGTGCAGGAACAAGAAAGAGTAGCGTGAAATGCAGGACATAGCTGGGCACAAAGGCTCTGTACTCGGCCAGGTCTAGGTAAAGCCTTGGGTGCTTTACTTTGTTTAATTTCAGATAAAAAGGATGACAAGCCATTTCAAGTCTAAATTATTGACTTTAATCAAATAAATTAAGTCTGAATCAAAAACAACTTATTTTGTTGACCTTTGCTTACCTAATTTTGTTTTATTTTTATTTTTTTATTTTTTATTGTTGAATCATAGCTGTGTACATTAATGCAATCAAGGGGTACAGTGTGCTGGTTTCATACACAATCTGAAATATTCTCATCAAACTGTTCAACGTAGTCTTCATGGCAATTTCTTAGTTATTGTATGTAGACATTTGTATTCTACCTAATTTTAATAGCATTTTGATCGGCTTAGTATATTTTCTTATTGTAAATCTACAATGTTGGTAACTTTATCTGTGATTCCAGAATCCTTCTAATGGTGGTGACTTCAATTTCTTAGTGGCACTTTCCCACCTTCAAACAAGTCTGATAAAAGAAAGAACTAGAATCTTTAAATAAAAATCTGTTATTATATCTATTAGTAAAATAACAACAAAGGAAAAGTAGAACAAAAGATATAGTTGGTAAGGTCCGATGGCACTCTGACTCCTTCTTAAATGTTGTGCTAAAATCAGTTGTTTATTTACAAAGTGTGACCTTGATTCAATTAGTCAAAAAAGGGCATATGAAATTGTGTGTAAAACTTTGAGTAAATATCTCTTTGTTCAATTTCATAAGGAAGAAAGTTCCTATAATTTTCTTAAAATTTTCAAACCAACCAAAATGGATCCTTGATCAAAAGTAGTCCAAAAACCCAACTCCCTCCAAAAACATTAGGTTTATATAAATTTTGCCAAACTTTCAAATAACAAAATTTTATACAAAATGTTTCAGAGAAATAAAAAAGAACATATATCCCACTTATTTAGGGTACAACTTCACACTTGATATTATAACCAAATAATATAAATATAAACAGATAATTACAGACAAATATTAATTTGAATTTAATATTTAAAATGAAAGCTTTTCACACAGAAATGAACAGTACATAAATTAATATAAACATTAGAAGCTATAATAGATGAAACACACAATTTCAGAGGCTTAACACAATAGAAGCTGCTCTTTTTCCTGAGAGGTAGTGGTAGGAGTGGCAGGTTGAGAGTTCTGCATTAAGCAGTCATTAAAGGAACCAGGTAGCGTCCAAGGTCCTGGTGGTTGTGGCTTTCAGCCAACAGATGGAAAAAGAAAGAGATTACTCTTCAGTGGAGGGAAAGACAGATTGTTTAATGAATGACATTACAATGGTTTCTTAATATCAGCAAAATACAATTAAATTTCTGCATATTACTTATAGAAAAACAAATAATATACTATGAGACTATTAAGAGAAAATCAAATCCAGTTTCTTAAGGTCTGCATCGGGAAACTGGTGCAGAATCACTTCCGCTTATATTCTATTCACTAAACAATCACAGGACCCAGATTCAAGAGGAAAAGACATAGATCATAGCAGAGGTACGACATTTCCCCAATGAAAGCCAATGTCAAAGAATTTAGGGCCATATGTGAAATCTGCCACTGGTTTCTGCTTTTTTTTTTTTTTTTTTTCTGATCAATTTCCTCTGACTACAAGGAAGGAGGGATAGGAGAAAGCTTTGATATATGTGCTTGTCTTTTCAGGAGTTTATTTGGTATACTAAACAGAACTTTTAATCTTTGATTTCTGTGCTCTGTATGTGCCCAGGTGTTTACCATCGCAAGAAGGAATTCCACCACCCAGTTCACTATACAAAGACCTGCATTGTGCAGCACATAAATTGTAACATGCTCTTCTTTCTCACACCCCTCAAGCCAATAAAACAACCTATAATCATTTCTTGATTTTAAACATTTATTCACTTCTTGCCATCTCTACAGACATCTGTAACATTCGAACTGAGATTGCTGTAATCCCATTTTTCCTTCTATTTCTAATCCCATTCTTGCCTCCTCTAAAAATCTAAACCATTAATGATTTACAGTCAGTACAATTTAAAATAATAAAATATGGTGTATTCTTAAAAATCTTTTACTGGTTTCCTATTGCTCTAAATCCTTTAAAACCTACAATGTCAGGCCAAATCTGGCCTGTCCTCCAAGGCTCTAGTTGGGTATCTTGTGGTGTTTAAATTCAACTTTTTTTTTTCAGAAATGTTTCTTGACTACTGTCTCTGATTTTGTTTAATGTCCAGTCTAAACTTATAGCTCAGTTTAGCATTCTAGTAGCAACTATTGACCATTTTGTCTTACTTTTCCAGACCCCACTGGATCACTGAGTTCTTTATACATTTTTTTCTTTTCTTAATTTTATTGTTAAAATTTTGACACATAAAAATTGTGAGGTTCCAATACATATATACATATATGGATTCTAAATCTACATATGTAGATTCTATATGGATTCTACATATATACATATATGGATTACATCAGGGTAATTAACATAGCCATCTCCTCAAAAAAAATTATTTCTGTGTAGTCGGAACATTCAAAATCTCTTATAGCTATTCTGAAATGTAGGGTACATCATCAATAATTGTAGCCCCCCGACTGTGTATTAGGATGCTCAAACTTATTCCAGCTCTCTAACTATAAGCTTGAACCCGTTTATATTTTCACTGCAAAGAACCTTTAGTTTTCTCCTATTCTGTGTTTTGACTTTTACAGCTTTTCACCTTGTCCCACCAGTGTGCTATCTTCAAAACTTTCATTTTGTTACTTCAACAAACAAACAGCAACAACAACAACAACAAACTTTTTAAAAGCCCTCTATTACTGTTTGACTAACACATCTCTTGCTTTTTTATTTTTTTGAGACCTAGTCTCACTCTGTCACCCTGGGTAGAGTGCTCTAGCGTCATAGCTCACAGAAAGTTCTAACTCTTGGGCTCAAGCTATTCTCTGCTCTCAGCATCCAGAGTGCTGGGACCACAGGTATCAGACACAAGGCCTCCCTAGTTTTTCTATTTTTAGCTACATGGGGTCTGCTGGAGCTCTGGTGATCCATCCACCTAGGCCTCCTGGAATACTAGGATTAGAGGCATGAGCCACCAGGAAAGGCCAAATTTCTTAACATAGTTTGTAGGATTCTCTTAAGATCTTACACTTGTCTATTTCCCAGACTCACTGCTTTTACAAATCTTAGCTCCCTGGATGGTATGAGTAGACTTGCCGGCCTCCCGCATTCCCCCCACCCCATGCTTTCTAAATCACTGCTTTTGTACAACCTATTCCTCTCCCTAGAAAACTCTTCGACTTTTTAAAATCTGGCCCATACCTACTCATTCTTCAGCCTAAATATTAGTGTTTCGAGTTTACTAGCATTAGTTTTAACAGTGATAGATAGCAGTTGAACTAATACATAATGTACATTTTTGTGGACAAATATACTTAACTATCTAATATCACCATTGTAAATATACAAACATATTAACATATTGGCAGGATGTCCATAAAGTTCATGTGTAATTTAAAAACTAGATTGTCTTATACAATTAAAAATAAGTATACAGTAATAATTTTTATGAATACTATATTTCCATATTCTTAAAAGTGAAATATTTAGGTTAACAATGTACTATTATTTTAATTGGTGCTGCATTAAAGTTAATAATTAGTTTACTTCTCCAATTGCTTTGTTTAATTTCTGTAATAACTGTTCTAAATATATGCATAGGTTGAAATATACACATTACCCTCAAGAAAAATTGTACCAAATTACATTCTGAAGAACAATGTACAAAAATGCTCACAACGAAGCCAATATAAATGACGTTTCTTAGGTGATGCATTGCATTCTTTTTTAAAAAAAATAAATTTCTTCAGTATAAGAAGCTTGAAGATTTTTAAAAAATCACACGTAGTGTGATTTTGCCCCTCAGAATTTGACATTTTATTAACGTTTGAGTATGTATTTTCTGAGAGTGATTTCGTCAGTGGCAGAGACAAAACAGATATAATTTTAATAATTCCCTCAGGTAATCAGAAAATTGTCCACCCTTAATTCTCCACAGCCTTTCTCCCATCTTATGTACCATGTCTCATTGATAAAACATGAAACTAAAGGTGTATGCATAGGTAATTTTGATTTCAAGAATAAAACTATGATGTCCAACACACTTGTTCAAATTCTATGTTAATTAGTCTTGTGCCATTTTGCTAATAAATTTATCTTATCACTACATGAATGTATTACTCTAAATTGGGCTTTATGTCTTTATTATTTCTTTCATACATATTTTAAGAAAGTTACACGTGTAATGTTTCTAGTTCCTCATACGTTAGAATATTTCCACTTAACACTTACAGATCCTATGGTAATGTCTAAAATTCTGGACACTCTAACCTTTTCCTTAGTGGAAACTGATGTTTTTTTACCTGTAGCCAATAAAATTTCTAAAGCAAAAGGATGAAACTATCCTTTTTTTATTTGTTTGTTTAGTAACTTTTTCATTTGTCTGGAGAATATTAAGGTATTAGTTACCTTGTTTATGTAAGTAAATGGAGATTGATGTCGGTAATACTGTAATACTCCATCCTTGTAGTTCAGGGAAACATCGTTCTAACATAATTTCTGGTTATAATTTCATTCACACGTAATCTGGTTATTTCAAAGGAGCACATTCTGGTGTTCCAGTGTCCTATTCCACTTCTCTCGAGTGTTCTCTTGTCATTTATATCAGGTATTTTTATTTTTTTCATGGATTTTGAAAAAAATTCTCAAATTTGCCTTATAATTGACTTGATTTTTCACAGTATAAAATTTATCTTCTATTTGATTCAATTTGGATTGTTTTGTTCAATCCTTGCATGGGGGAAGGCAGTACTTTCTTTCCTTTTCTTATCTCCTTATATTTTTGTTTAGTTACATAATTCTATAAACTTTTAACTTCTATCTGTTCAATTTTATGGATCTTAGATCACAGAAACAATACAATTTATTTTTGCTCTTTTTTCCCCTCTCAAATGTCTGTGGATTTTATAGTAAATTGTTTTTAAAGCTTGGCTTAAGTTTTCTGGTATTCTCTTTCTATTAGTTTGAGACATATTTCAAAAATCCCCAAGTTTTATTTTAATTTTAATTTATTTTCCCCACATTATTCACCTGTGAACAAGGTAAGATCTATCCAGAATTTGTCTGCTTACACTCACATGGGTACGAGCCGACTATCCATTTGTTCTCTGGCTCTCTCGCCCATCTGCCTACATAAAATGGAATAACGTTAAAAATCCTACTCATTTCCTGATGTTTTAAACAAGCATCTTTGTTTCCCTGAGGTAGAAACTTTGCTTTTTTTATTATTATTATTATATCATAGCTGTGTACATTAATGTGATCATGAGGCACCATACACTGTTTTTATAGACCGTTTGACACATTTTCATCACACTGGTTAACATAGCCTTCCTGGCATTTTCTTAGTTATTGTGTTAAGATATTTATATTCTACATTTACTAAGTTTCACATGTACCCTTATAAGATGCACCACAGGTGTAATCCCACCAATCACCCTCCCTCCACCCATCCTCTCCCTTCCCTCCCCTTCCACTTCCCCTTCCCCATGTTCTTAGGTTATAACTGGGTTATAGCTTTCATATGAAAGCCATAAATTAGTTTCATAGTAGGGCTGAGTACATTGGATACTTTTTCTTCCATTCTTGAGATACTTTACTAAGAAAAATATGTTCCAGCTCCATCCATGTAAACATGACAGAGGTAAAGTCTCCATCTTTCTTTAAGGATGCATAATATTCCATCTAATACTCCATCCATCTAATATTCCATCTGATCAAACTGAAAAGCTTCTGCACAGCCAAGAACACAGTAAGTAAAGCAAGCAAACAGCCCTAAGAATGGGAGAAGATATTTGCAGGTTATGTCTCCAACAAAGGTTTAATAACCAGAATCCACAGAGAACTCAAACATATAAGGAAGAAAAGAACACGTGATCCCATCGCAGGCTGGGCAAGGGACTTGAAGAGAAACTTCTCTGAGGAAGACAGGCACACGGCCTACAAACATATGAAAAATGCTCATCATCCTTAATCATCAGAGAATTGCAAATCAAAACTACTTTGAGATATCATCTAACTCCAGTAAGATTAGCCCATTTCACAAAATCCCAAGACCAGAGATGTTGGCGATGATGTGGAGAAAAGGGAACATTGCTACACTGCTGCTGGGAATAAATTAATACATTCCTTTTGGAAAGATGTTTGGAGAACACTTAGAGATCTAAAAATAGATCTGCCATACAATCCTGTAATTCCTCTACTAGGTATACAGCCAGAAGACCAAAAATCACATTATAACAAAGATATTTGTACCAGAATGTTTATTGCAGCCCAATTCATAATTGCTAAGTCATGGAAAAAGCCCATGTGCCCATGGATCCATGAATGGATTAATAAATTGTGGGGAACTTTGCTCTTATTATTAATAGTTTGTATATATTGTGACCATACTATTTTCAGCCATTTCTCTCTTTGGCTTGGGTGAAAAGCTCCTTTTGAAAGAATGTAGGGAGACCATAAACAGAAAAAATGTTACAATCTGGAGGTTCCAAAACACAAGGTGTGTACAGTAGAGTTTTCAGGTATTTTATCACTTATTTGTTTTTATCCCAAGTCTCAGAGTTATGAGGGAGACAGACAGACAGGAGGGATCAGGGTAGATACATCTCTTTTTAAAGATCGAAATGTTTAAAATGATGGGTAGATTTGGGGAAGGGTTAATCTTATTCTAGTTCCACATTTCATAGTCAGATGATATTTCTTCAAGATGTTCATCTCCAATTATCCTTCAACCTTTTATTTTGTTCTATATTGTCTTTGGGAGGCTTTCACTGTTTGATCTTTCTTGTGTGTTTGTTTTAATTTTTCAGCGTTGGATGAACCTTCATTTTGACTGTTGGTCAAATACTGTTGTAATGTAAAAGTTATGCATCCACCACCACCACCACCCCCCCAAAAAAAAAAACATAGTAGCTTGGGTTAATAGGCAGAATGTGATATTCAGAGAACAGTGACAAAAGACAGACACAGGCAAGCAGTTGGTGTCAGCGACTTTCCAAGAGGGACACCACAGAATCACTAAGAGGCAGGCCAGTGGAGCGTGCAGAGGACGATTAGGGGCTGTCGCTGTGCAAAGATGCACAGACGTAAGCTTTAACTAGATGTGTATAGATATATTATATGAAGTGGCCCAGCGACAGACATTAGGGGACTAATTGCAGTCTCTGCAATGGTTACAATAGAGGTACTAACAGAAAGAAAAGCAGCAGTTCAGGCCGAGGGGCTGCAGAAGTTCTAGGGTAGAGGCAGACACGTTGACACAGGGAACTAGCAACAACCTGCAGTTTCTGACTGTTCCCAGGATCACAGCAGAAGCACAATTTCTCGATTTGGCCTGTATGGTCACAGCCAGATTGGTATGAATGGCAACTTGTTGCTGACCATCTGGAAGCTAATTGAATCTTTGCTGGGAAGGGAGAATTTGGGGTCTGAAAGGTAGAGCAGGGCTGAGCTTAATGTCACAACGTGTGGCAGGTAAAAGGCAGCCAGACTCTGACTCCAGATGCCTGGCTCACTCTGTAACACACTCACACTATTTTTTTTTTTCAGTAGCCTTTAATTACATTCTTTAACTAGGAGCATTAGAAGTTTCTAGTAGTAAATCCTCATCTTAATATTAAGGATAACACATTATGTGCAAAATATTCTTTGTCCTTTAGTAAGCATTGCTTATGACACCTATTCCTTAGAGTTTGTTAAAATGTTTATTCTAGTAATTCCAAATTGTGAGGCACATTATGTAAAATCAAGAAAGAATATCTGTGAACTTAACATTTTGCCCTGTTACCCAAACTTCATATTTAAAATGTTCCTTTTGGGCGGTGCGTGTGGCTGAAAGGAGTAGGCACTGGCCCCACATACCAGAGATGGGGGGTTCAAACCGGGCCCTGGCCAAAAACTGCAAAAAAAAAAAAAAAAAAAAAAAAAAAGTAAAATGTTCCTTTCAAAGAGAAAGAAGAAATCTCTCAAAATTAATGAATGGTATTTTCAATTAAAGCTATAATTTTCCATTGTTTTAGAGAGACCATATTATTAAATTAGTCTGCCAAAGCAAATTCTTTTTGTATTTTTTTGTTGTCTACTATCAAATTGTTACTGGTGCTCACATGAACCCTTTTTTTATACAATACTACTTTCTGAACATATTTGATGAAGTTTTATAAGTAGTAATTAAAAAATATCCATTAAATACTTTCATCAACTAGAATGCAAACCAAAATGTTGCGTGGGCTGGGGTGGTGATCAGATTATTACATTTACTTCTACTTCTCAAAGTTCCTATTCTGAATAAGATACTACTTAGTCTCTTTTAGTTTTTGTAACAGCCTGTTGAGTTTGCAATCTGAAAGCTCTTGATCTTTAATGATCTGGAGCACATCTGTATGCATAATACTGTCTTCCAAACTCCTCAACGATACAAAAACATTAGGCACGTACGACACAGCCCTTTTAATACATTTTCCATGCAATGGTGCCTTTCCGTAATGCAACCCAGTTTTGCACAAAAAATAAGATTGTACTGTGTGGGGATAATCAGGTATTTATGTTGAACTAATAAGCTCCTCTCTTTCTGATAGTACTAAGCTGTAGTAATTGGCAAATTTAGTTAACCCTTAGATTCAGGAATGATGATTTCACTACCTTTGGTTATCATGAAAGTTTCCTTTACTCTGAAATATCCTGGTCAGGTAGGCTCATTAAGAACGTAACACTCCAACTCATTGATTACATTATATGAAATAATAGGCTGTCTATTCATCCCCATAAAACCATTCATTAAAGCTGAGCTACTTTGCATATAATGTAAATTGTGCCCACTAGCCAATGTTATTTTTATTACACAAGTGGGTCTGAAAAGATGTGTTATTTTTTTCCTTACTACATAAAGCAAAATTTTAAAATTAAAAAAGTCACAGAGAAATGATAATGTATTTGTTACTATATCCTAATTTTATGTCTTTAGAGAAATAAAGAAAATATTTTCTCTTACTTGGAACCACAGCTTAAGAATTCCACCATCACAATTTTAGACCTTCCTCCCCACCCCCAGCTTGTCTCAGCTGCCAAAGTTGTTACAGAATTTAGTCTAAATTCTAATCATCAAAACGAATTTTCTACACACAGAAAAGAAAATCCAATATAAAAATCAACCTATGAAGGGATTAACAAACTGTGGTATATATGTACCATGGAGTCCTTTTCAGACATGAGAAAAGATGGAGACTGCTTATCTTTTGTTTTTACCAGGATAGGGTTGAAACACATTCTTCTTAGCAAAATATCACAAGAATTGGTGGGGGGGTATTCTATATACTCTGTACTAATATGAAACCAATATATAGACAACTGCATGCTGACATGAAAGAAAAAAGGGATTGGAAAGAGAGGGGAGGGGAGAGGGAGGGTGACGGGTGGGGAGGAGGTCTCACCTGATGTGCACAATGTGAGGGTCTTCAGCACACCCCCGGTGAGGGGCTCAACTACAACTTGAACTTTACCTTAGAAATGAAAACAATGTAACCTATGCATTTGTACCTCGCATCAATCTGAAAGAGAAAAAATAAAGGCATGTGAAATTCTTTTAAACTAGTAGCATATTTGGCACAAATAGGCAACAGTATTCTCATAAAAAGATGTTTCCCCAATATGACTAACAAACTAGTGAGAAAGTAGCAAGTATTTTACCTTTGGCTGTTTTTCTTTGAAGCACTGACATATTTTCTACACTGATGTAGAAATAGCCATTGGTTTCCTGTTTCTTTCCTTCTCTGATGTTTACTTTTTTCCATAGTTGTCTGTATTCATGATCGGATTGAAACCCCCATTCCTGTACTGAAGGTACTTTCCTGCATGTACCTAACACCAGAAATGCAGGTAAATGACAGCATCTTAGGGTGGGCGTAATGTTACTCTGTGTTCACTGATCTATATTTAGAGATATTACAAGTATTTTTAAAAAATAATTATGATTTTACAACAATACTGAGAAAAAAGTTATGCCCTTTTCCCTTGTTTCTCCATTTTCCAGCTTGTTTGAAAGTACCCAGCTTGTAGAATTAAGCTGATTAAAAAAAAAAAAAAAGCCTAAGAGAAAAGGCATGATTAAATTAAACACACACACACAAAATATTGAATAAGCCAAATCACCTGCCCTTTGGCAATAGTTAACAGAATAAAAAAACACAAGGATAGAGAAAGAGAGAGAGATGGAGGGAAGGGAAAAAAGTTTTGCACAAAATTAAACTGTTTTCTGCAGGCCGAGTGATGAAAAGGACGTCTTGCAGACGTTCCTTGCATTTGCTTCAAAGCATTGCACACCAAGCCAGGCTGTCAGCCAGTCAGGAAATCTACATTTTGCTGGGTCTTTAGCACAGAGATCTAGGTGGTCACAGGTTGCTTTCTTGTAGGATAATGTTTAACACACTGTATAGCACATCCTTGAAAACTGGCCAAAACTGACATGGGCTTGGCACACGCTTTTGGAGCTCCTATTGCCAACAGACGTCTGTGCTAGGTGAAAGCAAATCAGAACCAAACATTCTTCCTAGCCTGCTGATATAAAAGGCTCCTGGGAATTGCTGAGTGTTCGACTGCTGTTCTAAAACCCTTCATTTTGTGCTCTTGTTCTGGGTTGTGTCTTTGTTGCAATTGGCTCCCTGCCCCGGGAACTTACTGTCCTGTGCTGGGTTAATTGTGATAGGCTACTGCGTGAGGGGGTACTTGTTGATTTGACTGTAGCCCAGTGGCATTTAGAATTACTTCCTCCACAAGAGGGGGGTATACATCTTTGAAAGGTAGAGGTGATAGTTTGATTCCCCATCCCCACCCTCACTCCTCGTGTGAATTGGTCTCTTTGTTTTCTCAGTTTTTCATTTCTCTCCTTTCTCTAGAAACTGATCTAATTACCACTCTGCATTGTCACTTCGAGGCACTTTATCAGCCTTGAAAGTGTAATAAGTAAATAAAGAAAATATATGTGGCCGTCTGGGGCGCTGGGCTTGGGGTTTCAACAGAGCTAACATTCACGTTGCTACATGGGCAAATAATTTTTAAATATCCCATTTAAGCCCGTGGATGAAACTACAGAATGTTTTGTTAGTAGTCTATGTTTACATAATAGTACATAGAAGGAAAAGGAATTAACTGAAGGTAAATATTCATTCCCAAATATTTATGTCATTGAAGATTGCAAGAATACTGTTTGTTCATTTACAAATATTTCATTGAGGAGATTTTTATTGAATTGCCACTATGTGTCAAGCACTAAAGATACAGCAGAAGACCAGAGAGACTCGGCCCCACACTCACGGAGTTTGCACCTGAGTGGGAAAGACAAAAACCAAATGAGTTTACAAACAGATACAGGTGTTAGGAGGTGGGAGGCAAGTGTGAAGAAGGATTATCAATCAGATTAGAGAGATGTGCAGGGGAAAGGGGCAGTACCATTTAGACGAGGTAGTTAAGTCAAGCTTTCCTAAATCCAACAGAGAGATGAGTGCATGTAATTTGCCTAGTATTTATCCAATCATTTAACATTCGTTTATTGACTCCTAATATACATAATGCAGATCATATATACTCTTTACTATTTAATCTATAGCATTTGAATTTGTTAGGCATTAATTACTTGAAGAATTACCTGGTAACATGCCGCTGTGGCATAACACGCATGTTAAAATATTAGGTTTGGATATCAAACACCTGTGTTTGCACCTTTCTGTAGAATGAGCTCTGGTAATTATTTAACTCCTTTTTTGTATATAAAATAATATGTCTCATTAATGTATATATAATGTATATAATAAAATAACAAGTGAGAAGCATCTAACGTAGTCCTTGCAATACCATTCACACAGCATTGCATGTCAGCTACTGAAATCATTAACATCAACTCATAGCCATATTTTTCAAGTTAAAAATAGTAATCATAGGAACATTTTTAGTGATTCAAATCTTTCACATATTTTAATGATATCATGTTTAAAATGAATAGTTACAGACTAGAGTATGAAAAATATAATAACTACCACACTAACAAACTGATCAACCCATTAACAATCCCCCATTGTCAAGATGTCATTAGGAACTTAATTATGAATGATCTTTGACTTGGGATGTTTGAGTTAAATTTTTTTAATTTTACAATGGTGAGAAAACCACATGCATTCCATAGAAACTGTACTTTAAATTTTGAATTATCTTTTTCTCAGCTAACCACACGTGGTGTGATAACTCTTTTGCAATCCTTGCTATGTCAGCATGCTGAAGTTCCCAGTTAGTCATGAGACCAGTGGGGTGAGCAATTAGTTCTCTGCAGCCTTCTGTGTTGCTGGATGGTGTTGCCAAAGCTCATGAAATTGTTCTGAGAACATTTAAGGTAGGCTAGTCTAAGCCTAGGTGCATAAAGTGCATTTTTGACGTATGATATGTTCAACTTATGATGGGTTTATTGGGACATGACCACACAGTAAGTTAAGGAACATCTGTTCTAGCCCCATCTCTCTAGGTGGTATATGTTTAGGAGCCAGAGCTGAATGCTATAGATGATCCTGCCGTAATAAAATGGAATGGTGTCTGTATTTGTTGCCAAAACATCTGTGCTTTCTGCCATAATCTTAGATCACCATGAACCTCAGGGTCTGAGGCCTCCTTGTTCCCATTTTGGATCCTCTCAACTTTCTGTTCCTTTTCTGCTTTTTCCTAACTATCCAGGACTCTGAAGTTGACACCAGTCTCTGACTTCATCCTGTACAGGATGTGGGTAAAAGCTTATGTTAATTCTGTGCTACATGCATAGAAGGCAGAGGAAGCCTGTACCCAGGGCATGCTCTGATACTGTCAGAGTCTTCACAGGGGCATGTCCTCACCTCCCAGCATTTTAGCCTCTGACTGGGGCTGGTATGGTGACTCCTTTTCAAACAACTGTCTTGAAATAATTCTCATCAAATCTTTTTTAACCAAGGCCAGTGTTTCTCAATCATTGCTATATTCAGAATCTCCTGGAGGGTGTCTTGAGTCTTAACCTGCAGAGCTCCACCCCCAGAAGTCCTGATAAAGACCCTGGTGGAGCCTGGTACCTGCTAGGGAGTTTTCAGGTGATGCTAATGCTGTTGGTGCAGGAGCCACTGACCCAGATGAGTCTTAATTTCCTTTGGAATAGAAAATCATCATGCTACATGTTTCCCTATTTATATTTTATAATATAAATCTTTTCTCCGAATCTCAAAATTGGCTCTTAACATGTTAAGAGCTCTTAACATTTAAAGTCCAGATTTTGGAATCCTAGAAAATTCTTTTCTCTTTCACCAAAGCCTAGTTCTTACATATCCAAAGTGTTTTTTTTTTATTATTATTAAATCATAGCTGTGTACATTAATGCGATCATGGGGCACTATATACTGCTTTTATAGACCGTTTGACACATTTTCATCATACTGGTTAACATAGCCTTCCTGGCATTTTCTTAGTTATTGTGTTAAAACATTACATTCTACATTTACTAAGTTTCACATATACCCTTGTAAGATGCACCGCAGTTGTAATCCCACCAATCACGCTCCCTCCACCCACCTCCGCCCTCCCTCCCCTCCCTTCCCCCTATTTTTAGATTATAACTGGATTATAGCTTTCATGTGAAAGCCATAAATTAGTTTCATAGTAGGGCTGAGTACATTGGATACTTTTTCTTCCATTCTTGAGATACTTTACTAAGAAGAATATGTTCCAGCTCCATCCATGTAAACATGAAAGAGGTAAAGTCTCCATCTTTCTTTAAGGCTGCATAATATTCCATGGTGTACATACATCACAATTTTTAATCCATTCGTGGATCAATGGGCACTTGGGCTTTTTCCATGACTTAGCAATTGTGAATTGGGCTGCAATAAACTTTCTGGTACAAATATCTTTGTTATATGCGATTTTTGGTCTTCTGGGTATATGCCTAGTAGAGAAGTTATAGGATTGAATAGCAGATCTATTTTTAGATCTCTAAGTGTTCTCCAAACATCTTTCCAAAAGGAATGTATTAATTTGCATTCCCACCAGCAGTGTAGAAGTATTCTCTTTTCTCCACATCCATGCCAACATCTCTGGTCTTGGGATTTTGTGATATGGGCTAATCTTACTGGAGTTAGATGATATCTCAAAGTAGTTTTGATTTGCATTTCTCTGATGATTAAAGATGATGAGCATTTTTTTCACCCAGCTACTTACCATTATTTGATCTTTGACAAGCCAATTAAAAACATTCAGTGGGGAAAAGATTCCCTATTTAACAAATGGTGCTGGGTGAACTGGCTGGCAACCTGTAGAAGACTGAAACTGAACCCACACCTTTCACCATTAACTAAGATAGACTCTCACTGGATTAAATATTTAAACTTAAAACATGAAACTATAAAAATAATAGAAGAGAGTGCAGGGAAAACCCTTGAAGAAATCGGTCTGGGCGAGTATTTTATGAGAAGGACCCCCCGGACAATTGAAGCAGCTTCAAAAATACACTACTGGGACCTGATCAAACTAAAAAGCTTCTGCACAACCAAGAACACGGTAAGTAAAGCAAGCAAACAGCCATCAAAATGGGAGAAGATATTTGCAGGTTATATTTTCGACAAAGGTTTAATAATCAGAATTCACAGAGAACTCAAATATATGAGCAAGAAAAGAACAAGTGATCCCATCGCATGCTAGGCAAGGGACTTGAAGAGAAACTTATCCAAAGTGTTTTGTCTATCAAACCAGAAGTTTTCTGTTTTTTCCTTCCTATGTTTTATATTTGCTTCAAACTAAGATGAAAGAAATAAAATACCAGCAGGAGGAAACATATATATTTTATTTATTTATTTATTTTTATCTATGTATTTATCAATCAATGTAAGGGTATATGGCACAATTCCTGGGGGAACCACACATATTTTTTATAATTTCAAATGTATTTTTCAATTTGAAAAAAAAATCTGTATAAATTTGAAAGTATCTACTGTTTTCTATTTTAGCCTTCTGATTGCTAAATATGATTTAGGCACATAACAGTTTTCCAAACTTTGGAGGTATCATACTGTTTTGCGATTATGTTCTGTTAAATAACGCTTAGGCAGATTACAAGTACTTAGCTAAATTAATATGAGCAACCGTTTACAATCTGTTATATTTTGCTTATGGTAATTTTTAAGAGATTATGTTGAGTGCACCAATAAGCTGGCTGAACCTGCTAAATGAAAGTGTGTGCAGTTAATCCTTCCTCTTACAGCATTTAATTTAGACCAGAGGAGTTGTTCTTTTCATAGTTTATACCTAAGAGTCTAAGTGAGCACCTCGGCCATTAACACAAATGCTGCATACAGACAGACATGTCCTCGCATATTTTGACAAACTGTCGTTAAGACTAAACCAGATACAGTTAAATGACTAAAACATAATATCATTCATTTTCACTTTTGCTGGCATCAAGCAGACAAGATTGTGCACTTGTTCTAAGCTTTTAATCACTTTTTTCCAAATAGCCTTAAATTTAACTGGGACTTAATTATAAGATCTCTATTTTGATTATTGAAGTTTGGCATAAAATTTCAGTTCCCATTTTTTTGCTTGTTGGTGTAATTGGTTGTTTTGGAGACAGGGTTGCTATACGACATAAATCCATGAAGTGATTTTTCCACATGGATGTGTTCTGCAATCTGGCCTAGCCCTAGGGTTTTGTGTGACATTTGTCCATAAATAGTATACAAATAGTGTAATCACTCTTTAATATATGAAACTGGCTGTGATATTGGAGGATGAAAAGGGCATGTTCGGAGGAAATTATCGAAACTGCTTAGCAGTGAGGTTTCTGCTTCGTGTTTGAAGTTCCACCTTTTTCTATTATTCTCTCTAACAGTTCTGCAGAGACATTTTTCTTTTTCCAAAATGGTATCATCCCATCTCTGATTCCTCCCTGCCAGCTGCAGCCTTCTATTTCTGTTTATTTCAAGTAATCAAAAACTCTTTTACATTTCTGCAGGCTGAGTTTCAGGGGTCTGGTCTTTCCTTTGGCTGGAAAATGTACTGGCTTCAGGTGACAGCAGGTCTAGGGAGCAGGCTCCTAATACCAATTAACGCATTTTGGCCCAGGATCTTGACAGTTTTAACCCCATTTTTGCTAATTGAAGGCAACATTAACACAGGGCTTGCTAATAAGTCCCGTCCAAATACTGAGCACTGGAGTGATACCGTTTCAGTGCTTCTTAAGCTCTGAGCACATAAAACCATTCTTAGACCCCAGGTTAATCTTTATTATTTCTCTTGGGTGCCATTTATACTAGAGACCTGCCATTGCCCTCCCAGCAGCCACTGACCTTTCATTTGGTATCAGTATCTTGACACTTAAGGATATAACTTTTTCTTCATTCCTAACCCATGCAATTTGAGGGAGACTGGTTTACCCTTGAACGTGTAGTATCATGTGACCCCAGTGTGGCCATGCAGGGCACTGAAGCTTCTTAAATTAGTATATCAGCTAGAAAAGTGACATTCTCACATACGGATTTTATTGGAGCTTAATAGAAAAGGAGAAGTTTAGGTTTTTTCCCAAAATAATGTCTAAATTGATAATGATATCACATTGGTGTCACTGGTTGTCACCTGGCCCTGCTTGTGGTTGAGGCTAGCTGCCTGAAAATGAAGTTAACAAAGATAAAAGTAGGGCAGTGGTGAAGTCACCTTCAGAGAATTGCTCTTGAGTATCTCATCTGAACACATATCTGCCGTGTCTCAAATCTTTGTGCTCTTGAACTTGCCTGTTAGGCATGCCACCATATTTTTCTGAATAGTTTGAACTGCGTTTCTGCTACCCCCAGCTAACCTGCATTATATAGTGCATTGATTAACACAACATCCCTAGCTCTGGCATTGATAATTACAAATACCAAAGCATGATAGAACCATAAACTCTAGGTTAAAGCAAATACTTTATAATTTGATAAACTAGCAAGCACTCTGTTTTACTGGCACTAACACCATTATTTTACCTGCAGGGCTATGAAGAAACCATTTGCAGTAGTGTGTACTCAGCTATGGAAGTTGCTTGCTCTTCTTTATCTTTCATTTTTTATTTTCTCCTGGCTTTTACCCAAAAATAACGTGACTGCTTTGGTTTCATACTATTCGATGGCATTTCCTCTTTTATGAAGCCAGTCCTCTTTAATAAGATGCTAGAGTATAAGATAACACAGTGGAGACTGATGATGAGCTGTGGCGGTAACTGTGTACAGTGACAGCTCTGAGCCCCATCAGTCGGGAGGGACTGGCTGCCATGTGCAGGATTTGCCCAGCAGGACCTTGATTTCTGGGATGATTGTCATTTCATTTTATTACACTGGGCCTTTAAACAATCTATAATTTATTACATGTCTTCTTGAATATGAGTTTCCAGGGCAGAATCAGCAATGTACAGACTTCCACAAATAACTTTATCAAGGTCTCCAATGTGTGTCTCTGAACCACAGGAGCAGAGGGGTTTCTCATCTTGTTCAAACTCCACATCTGTCAGGACATTTTGAAAAGTCACTTTTACCTCCATACCATCAGCTTCATTCAGTCACGCAGGGCTCGATATATGAAGATGGTTTCGAAGATCTGGGTCTTGTTTGAGTTATGACAGAGGTCATCTAACTGTGCCTCTCCCGATTACTGTCTGGGAGTCCTTGGAACTAAGGTAGGTTCCTCCCTTGGAAGAAACATGTTTTATAGTGTGGTAGTTATTGTTAAATGAGGTAATCCTGATTAGTCCCCCAAATGTGGCTTATTAGTATTTGGGTGAGGACCACAGTCAAATGTCAAAATAACTATTGAGGTGTGTTCATGTTTCAGACAAAGGATTTTTTAAAGTAATAGTTTCTAAGATGTTTAATTCATTCAAAAAAACATTCTCTGACCTGTACATGCTATATCCTGAAATGATTTGCCTAAGATTACTTTCTGAGTTATGCGCCCCACCTGACCTTCCCACTCCTTCACCTGCATGAATACATCGTAAGTATATTATTGTATTTGGTACCCAGAGAGGGCCCATACGTGAAATGGCTCCCTTAAGGGATGAAAGCACGGACCCTGGAGACAAATTAATCTAGAGCAAAGGAAAGATGCTCTTCTCTGAAATTCAACATAGTCATGGAATCAGAGCACAGAAGTGATCTATCAGTATAGCCTCAAGGTCATGATTTCCAATTCAGAGAATCACCCAGAAGAGGGTTTCAGAATTGGTAAGTGCTTCTGGGACTGCAGCAGGGAACAGCACAGGAAGAAACACCATTTGTAAAAGTGAAGAAGCTACAGTGAATACTATGTTTTATTCTCGTTTTCGGGCAAATGACAAAACAAGCAAGTATCCACTTTCCTAATTAAAATCATGTGAAATAAGAAGTGATCGTCATTATGACTCCTTGGAGGTATTTAAAATCACCACCATGGGTGATGATGATAGATTATTAAGGACAAGAGGAACAGTAAAACAAACATGAAAATGAACACAACCCTAAAAGAACATTAGTATCTTAGAGTTAAGAAAAAGAAGAAAGAGGAAAAACAATAACAACTTTCTAGTGTTATGGACTAAAGCTTTGTGTTCCTCCAAAAACCATGTGCTGAAGCCTGACCCTCAATACGACAGTATCAGGAGGTGGGGCATTTGGGAGATGATTAGATATGGGTAAGGGTGGACCCAATGATGAGACGAACGTCCTTATGTGAAGAGGAGACCAGAGGTGCACGTCTCTCTCTTTATCAGTCTTTCTCTCTGTCTCTGTCTCTCTCTCCTCCCCCTCCCCATCTCTCTCCCTTGTGAGAACACTCAGGAGAAGGCAGCTGTCTGCCAGCCAGGAAGAGACCCCTCCTTGGTAACTGATCACTCCAACACTCTTACACTTCCCTATCCCAAGAAACCTGAGACACACGTCTGCTGTGTAAACCATCCAGTCTGTGTTATTAAGTTACAGCAGCTCAGGCAGACTAATTTGCTCAGTGAGACAAATGGTTAAAACTTTAGTATTCAGTACTTTGGAGAATAAAACTGAAGTTAAATTTTATAAAAATATATCTAAGTACTTTCACTATGACAAACATATGCATTTTATTTAGAACAATTATGGTTTTATAAATAAATAATATTAACACTAGTGCTAATAATGTTGATAGCAGATAGTGTACTTGCATGTACGGCTTCTAATTTTGTCATAGACTTTTATTATCGTTATTTTTGTCAGTCTCACCAAAAATAAGAGGCTTATTGAGACTTCAAAGCAAATGGATCAGCACTGGGACAAGAATTTATATTTTCTCTAAATATGAAATCAAGTTTCACCTTCTCATATTACACCCTCTCAAATAGGTTTTTTCCATATTCAAAAGCATTAGACATGGAGGAGGTAGTATTTTTACACATAGCCCTATCACTTTCTTAAATGCAAAGTATTTTCCACTGAAATCGAGTAGTAATTATATTGTTTTACATTTGTCTCCCTGGGGACAAACCGAGACTGAGTTCTAATAATAGTTTACTTTTGTTCTTAGCAATGTAAAAAATTATAAAATTGGAAATAGCATAGCTTAACTTAAGGTTAGAGTGGGTGATATATCTAGGGGATTAGAATTCTGTTTCATTTCATCAAAACAGCCAACGGTGGCTCTTTGGTGGGATAAGTTTCTCTGCCTCTTGAGCACAAAGAAAGAGTATGCCACACTGCTTTGAAGTTAAGAGACTTAAAAATAAGCTTGACTCGGGTAGAAAACTTTGAGACAGAGTTGAGATTCATCTGCAAGATTGGAGATATGCCAATTAATTCGATATTTTAGTCATAAAACTATTCAAATAGCTATCACCATGGAAGTTAAAATGGCCAGCTTTTATTGCAATTGCTATTTTGTCTTGAAAATGGCTAACTTTATAAAATCCACATTACACTTATCGACAAAACTGTATTGTCTAGCTAAGTGGTTGGTATTATAATTTTCCCTTCCCCCCCACCCCCACTGTTCAACTTAGGAAACTTAGAATGCAATTATCCTTCATTGTTATGACACTGGACTTACAATTTTTTTTCAGTTTATTAACAAATAGACTAAAACTGTGTTCTCCATAATCACTTCATATGTATCTTAACTTAGATTATATTTTTCTGCTATGATTTACTTTACTGTCCTTTCCATGAAAACTCAAGTCTTTTTCATCTGAATAATTTCTCCAACTGTCTAGATCCGTCTGTGTTTTTGACCAAGCTGATTTATTATCTCTCGCCTCTAACATTTTATTATTACAGATTTAGATATGACCTCGTTTACATTTTTCACTGGCTGCTTAATGAATACATTGAATAATACCAAAGCACATTCTGGTCTCCAGCAACCTTTCTTGCTACTTCTATCTTCCAATGAGGCAGAACACATTTGCAGCTTCCTATTTGCTGGGCTAATTTGTATATTCTTGTTGCACCATTACTTATACTATGTAATAAAACCTTAAGTAATGAAATTCTCAATTACATTATGTTCCAACATTTAAGTTTCAGAAAAAAAAAATGACAAAAAAGTAACCAGCATGTATTTTTTAGCTGATACACAGTAATTGCACATCCAGGCACACCTCATTTTATAATGCTGCACTTTTTGTGCTTCACAGATCTTGACTTTTCATTAGAAATCAAAACTTTGAGGCCACCCTACATCAAGCAATCTGTCAGCTCCATTTTCTCTGACAGTAAGTTGTGCTCACTTCATGTCTCTGGGTCGCTTTTTGGCAATTCGTCCAATATTTCAAAGTGTTTCATTGCTGGGGTTCCCATGGACCCCAACTTGGGATGGTGATCTGCCAGGGAGTTGGCACTGGGAGGAAAAAGGACTCTCACACACAGTCTGAGAGCTTAGAGGGGCGCACGCAGCCCCCACTGCGGACATCAGGTAGATTGTGCAGGCCCCCACCCCCCAGCATGAACTGGCTCCTTTTATTGTGCTCCAATTAAATATACGCAGGCAAGAAATGCAAGTTGCTGGTTCAGATAAAAGCGAGACCTTTATACCCAGGAACAGAGAGGGAAGGATGAAGGTGGAGGGAGCAGAAACACAAGGTATGGGAAGTTCTGAAATGGCTGCTAAGGGACAGGAGGCAGGAATGGGGGAGAGCAAGTTTTTTCTTGTTCTAACCTCCTTGATCTAAGTGGTCGACCTGGAGTCCAAAGTCTCTGCCGGCTGCCCAGGTTGCTGGCTTCTCAAGCGAAGCTCCTCAGTGCAAGCTGCTTCCTTCGCACCCCTTCAGCCACCCTCAGGCCCTCAGGGGGATACAGGGATGGTCCGCCCATGTGCTTTCCCTGTTTTGAGGCAAATTTCAGGAAACACAGCCTCTTTTTAGACCTGTGCCTCCACATTTCAAGATTAATATATCTTATTCTACTGTTCTGTGATTGTTAATCTTTGATGTCAGTATTATAACTGTTTTGGGTCAACACCAATCAAATTCATATAAGATGGCAAACTAAATAGATAAATAATGTGTGTATTCTGACTGTTCTGCCCCCTGGCTGTTCTTGCATCTCTCTCCTTCTCTTTAGTCTTCCCTAAGACCTTGAGAAATACCAATATTGGTGTTTGGACAACTTATTAACCCTCACGATACCTCTAAGTGTTCAAGCGAAAGGAAGGGTCTCACGTCTCTCTCTTTAAATCAAACACTAGAAATGATCAAGCATCGCCTGTTGAAATTGAGGCCGGTTGAAAGTTGGACCTCTTGCACCAGGTAGTCAAGCTGTGAAAGCAAAGAAAAAGTTTTTGGAGGAAATTAGAAGGACTTACTCCAGTGAACACAAGAATAATAGGAAAGTCAAACAGCCTGACTGCTGATATGGAGAAGGTTTCAGAGGTCTCAGTGGAAGGTCAAACCAGCCACAAAATTCCCCTAAGGAAAAGCCTGATATTGCGTGTATTGAGTATTGCGTGACCAGAGACGCAAACGAACAGCAGCTTTGCCGCGGGTGTAAACTTGCTCTTGTAATTGTTAAGTTAAGAAACAGACTATATGGGATAGAATGGTGTGTAGCGAAATTCTTTATTCAGTGTTTTGATTTTATACCTTTCTAGTCACGTACACACTTAATCTATCATCTGTTAGTTTCACCATTACCTCATTTTACCTATCTGAAATTAACTTGAAAGGAAATATCTTGTTACCATATCAACACAATCACTTTTGCAGTAAACATCTTCTTCTAGACACTGACTAATCTCTGGGCAGGTATCTAAATAAAGATCACAAAGAAGAAAGTAACCACAGGGCAACAGAGTTAATGGAAGAGTATCTTCAAGTGTTTACTCAGTTTACTCAGTATGAAGTAAGGACTGGGTCTTTTCCACAGGGCAGAGCACCTATAGACCTCTGACAATATGTTGTTAACATATGTCAACCCTCTGGCCCGAATCTCTGAGGAAGGGCAGCATGCCCTTTGATCTCAGGCTTCACAGGGTGCACAGCTTCAGAGAATGGGCTTGTGGAATTTTTAACTCCAGGCAAGCCAACTCTGTGTGTGTCTCAGGGGGGCCCAGGTCCCTTAAGCCTCTGGAAAAAAAGCAAGCCATTTTAAACTCACACTGAGTTCACTTTGTGTGCTTGATGTAGGATATGTTTATTTCTAACATAACCCTCTGTGATTCCATGAAGGCTGAGAGAGGTAAGAAAACTTCAAAAGTTTGATGTTACCAGAGGTTGGTTCATGATGTTTAAAGAAAAAGGGATTTCCTTGACACAAAAGTGCAAGAGAAAGCATCAAGTACTAGTAAGAAAAAAAAAAGCTGTAGCAAGTTACATAGAAGATTGAGCTAAGATAATGGACAGGGGCTAAAGAACAGATTGTGAATGCAAAGCCGCCTTCATCAGAAGGAGAGGCCATCCAAGACTCTCAGAGCTAGAGAGGAGTAATGCTGTCTTCAAATCATCAAAGGACAGGCTGACTCTTTTGTTAAAAACTAATGCAGCTGATGGCTTGAGGCTTACTTAACCAATGCTTACTTACAATTCTGCGAAAATTCTAAGCCTCTTAAGAATTATGCTAAATCTCCTCTGCCTATGCTTTATCAAAGGAACAACAAAACTTGAATGATAGCACATCTATTTACATTATGGGTAATTGAATATTTTGAGATGACTGTTGAGACCTCCTTCTCAGAAAAAGATTTCTTTCAAAATTTAGTTAGTGACAATACACCTTGTCCCCCAAAAGCTCTCATAGAGTTGTACCAGGAGATTAATGCTGTTTTCATCCCTGCCAACACAACATTCATTCTGTAGCCCAGGAAATAAGGAATAATTACTACTTTCATTTCCTATTCTTTAAGAAATGAGTAGGGTGCCGGCCCCATATGCCAAGGGTGGCGGGTTCAAACCCAGCCCCGGCCGAACTGCAACAAAAAAATAGCCGGGCGTTGTGGCGGGCGCCTGTAGTCCCAGCTGCTCCAGAGGCTGAGACAAGAGAATCGTGTAAGCCCAAGAGTTAGAGGTTGCTGTGAGCCTTGTGACGCCACGACACTCTACCTGAGGGCGGTACAGTGAGACTCTGTCTCTACAAAAAAAAAAAAGAATGAAAGAAAGAAATACATTTTTGTAAGGGTAACACTACCATAGATAGTAATTTCTCTGATGACTGTAGGCAAAATAACTTGAAATTCTTCTGGAAAAGATACACTATTCTAGGGACCACCAAGATTACTCATAATTCATTGTAGGAGATAAAAAATAAAACTTAGTAACTGTTTGAAAAAAGTTGACTCTAACCCTCTTGGATGACTTTGAGGATTTTAAGACTTCAGTGGAGGAATTAATTCCAGAAATAGCAAGAAAAATAAAATTCGATGTGGAACTTAAAGATATGACTTAATTGCTATAATGTCATGATAAAAATTAAATAGAAGAATAGACTATGAACTTTGGGTACTGTCTTAATATTTTCTTAGAAAGTTCTACTTTCATCTAGTTTAAGTAACAACAAAAAATATAGCGTATTATGCAAAGTTAGTTAATAAAGCAGTGGCAGGATTTGAAAGGATTGGCTTCAATTTTGAAAGAAGTTCTACTGTGGGTAAAATGTGTCAAACAGCATGTTATATGTTACAAAGAAATCTTTTGCAAAAGTAAGAGTCAATAGGTGTGGCAAAGTTCATTGTCGTTTTATTCTAAGAAATTGCCACAGTCACTCCAACTTTCCACAGCCACCCCTGACCAGTCAGTGGTTATTAACATGGAGATAAGAGCCCCATCAGAAAAAAAAGATTATGTCTTGCTGAGGGCTCAGATGACCATCACATTGCTAGAAATTTTTAGCAATAAAGTATTTTTAAATTAAGATATTTACATTGTTTTCCTAGACAAAAATATACATTAAATAAACTACAGTATAGTATAAACATAACTTTTATATGCATAGGGCAACCGAAATATTGTGTGGCTCCCTTTACTGTGAGTTTAGCTTTACTTGTGATAATCTATAACCAAACTTGCAATACCGCCAAGGTATACCTATATTTGTGAGGGATAAAGTGATGTTTTAATGCACACATGTATTACATAATAATCAAGCCATGCTTACTATTATATCCATCATCTTAAATGCTTTTCATTTCTTTGTGGTGCAATATTTGAAGTTCTCTTCTAGGTCTTTAAAACATATAACACAATTGTTAGCTGTAGTCACCCAACTGAGCCCTATAGTACTAGAATTCCTTCTTCTTGTTTCACTGTAACATTGTATCCATTGACTAACTTCTATCCCCTTCTTTCTCCCTTGTAATCACTTTCTACTTTAATTTCTGAGATCAGTATTTTCAAGATTCCACATATAAGACAGATCACGTGTTCATCTTTCTGCGTCTTACTTACTTCATTTCACATGGTATCCTCTGGGCTCAGCCACCTTGTCACAAATGGCAGAATTTCATACTTTTTAATGGATGAACAGTATCCCATGGTACACATGTACCACATTTAAAAACCACTGCTTTGCACAGTCCAGGCTCAGTTTTGCTTTGGCTCGTCTTCCTCTACCCTACCAAGCTACAATGAAAATTTTACATGTTAGGATTGGGTACAGCAATAGACTTTCTATTAAAAAGTACACCACAGACCCGACAGTACATGAGAGAACTGGCCCTGCTAATGGCATGTGGGGAACACTACCTTAGGGAATATCACATCCTCCACCTGTAGTTATATACAATTATATACCCAGTGCATTTTTCAGACAAAAAAATAATGCAGATGACTAAGTCCCCCCTCTCTAAAACCAGATAAAGTCAGCTTGCGTGTTTAAATCAGGCTGTCTAACCTGTAGTTATATAATGATGTTTTTTTTTTCTCTAATTGCAGTTGGCATTTTATTTTTTTATTTTTTTACTGTTAAATCATAGCTGTGTACATTTGTGCAATCAAGGGGTACAATGTACTGGTTTAATATACACTCTGAAATATTCTCATCAGACTGTTCAATGTAGCCTTCATGGCATATTCTTAGTTATTGTATGAAGACATTTGTATTCTGCATTTAGTAGGTTTCACCTGTACCCATTCTAAGATGCACCGTAGGTGTGGCCCCACCCTTTACGCTCCCTCCACCCTAGCATCTCCCCTCCCTTCCCCTCCCTTGGCCCTTTCCCCATATTCTTGTGCTATAGTTGGGTTATATCCTTCATATGAAAGCTATAAATTAGTTTCATAGTAGGGCTGAGTACATTGGATACTTTTTCTTCCATTCTTGAGATACTTTGCTAAGAAGAATATGTTTCAGCTCCATCCATGTAAGCAAGAAAGAGGTAAGGTCTCCATCTTTCTTTAAGGCTGCATAATATTCCATGGTATACATGTACCACAATTTGCTAGTCCATTCGTGGGTCAATGGGCACTTGGGCTTCTTCCATGACTTAGCAATTATGAATTGGGCTGCAATAAAAATTCTGATAAAGATGTCTTTGTTATATTGTGTTTTGGGGTCTTCTGGATATATACCTAGTAAAGGAATTATAGGATTGAATGGCAGGTCTATTTTTAGATCTCTAAGTATTCTCCAAACATCCTTCCAAAAGGAACGCATTAGTGTGCATTCCCACCAGCAGTGTAGAAGTGTGCCCTTTTCTCTGCATCCATGCCAATATCTCTGGTTTTGGGATTTTTTTATGTGGGCTATTCTTACTGGGGTTAGGTAATATCAGAAAAGTAGTTTTGATTCGCATTTCTCTGATGATTAAGGATGATGAGCTTTTTTTCATGTGTCTATAGATCATGCGTCTGTGTTCTTTAGAAAAGTTTCTCTTCAAGTCCTTTGCCCACACTGAGAGGGGATCACTTATTCTTTTCTTGCTCATACATTGGAGTTCTCTGTGGATTCTGGTTATTAAACCTTTATTGGAGGTATAACCTGCAAATATTTTCTCCCATTCTGAGGGCTGTCTGCTTGCTTTACTTACTATGTTCTTGGCTGTGCAGAAGCTTTTTAGTTTGATCAGGTCCCAGTAATGTATGTTTGATACTGCTTCAATTGCCTGGGGAGTCCTCCTCAAGAAATATTCACCCAGACCAATTCCTTCAAGAGATCCCCTGCACTTTCTTCAAGTATTTTTATAGTTTCATGTCTTAAGTTTAAATCTTATCCAGTGAGAGTCAATCTTAGTTACTGGTGAAAGGTGTGGGTCCAGTTTCAGTCTTTTACAGATCACCAGCCGGTTCACCCAGCACCAGTTGTTTAATAGGGAATCTTTTCCCCACAGAATGTTTTTAATTGGCTTGTCAAAGATCAAATAACGGTAAGTAGCTGAATTCATCTCTTGGTTTTCTATTCTTTTCTGGACATCTACTTCTCTCTTTTTGTGCCAGTACCATGCTGTTTTGATCACTATCGATTTATAGTACAGTTTCAGGTCTGGTAGCGTGATTTCTCCTGCTTTGTTTTTATTTCTGAGTAATGTTTTGGCTATTCAAGGTTTTTTTTCTGATTCCATATAAAATGAAGTATTATTTTTTCAAGATCTTTAAAATATGACAATGGAGCTTTGATAGAAATTGCATTAAAATTATATATTGCTTTGGGTTGTATAGACATTTTAACAATGTTGATTCTTCCCTGCCATGAGAGTGGTATGTTTTTCCATTTGTTAACATCTTCAGCTCTTTCTTTTCTTAAAGTTTTATAGTTCTCTTTACAGAGATCTTTCACATCCTTTGTTAGATAAGCTCCCAAATATTTCATCTTCTTTGGCACTACTGTGAAAGGAATAGAGTCCTTTACTGTTTTTTCAGCTTGGCTATTGTTGGTATATATAAAGGCTACAGATTTATGGGTGTTGATTTTGTAGCCTGAGATATTGCTGTATTCCTTGATCACTTCTAAAAGTTTTGTAGTAGAATCCCTAGTGTTTTCCAGATATATGATCATGTCATCTGCGAAGAGTGAAAGTTTGATCTCTTCTGACCCTATGTGGATACCCTTGATCGCCTTTTCTTCCCTAATTGCAATAGCTAAAACTTCCATTACAATGTTAAAGAGCAATGGAGACAATGGGCAACCTTGCCTGGTTCCTGATCTAAGTGAATATTTCAATTTAACTCCATTCAATACAATATTGGCTGTGGGTTTGCTGTAGATGGTCTTTATTAGTTTAAGAAATGTCCCTTCTATACCAATTTTCTTAAATGTTCTGATCATGAAGGGATGCTGGATATTATCAAAAGCTTTTTCTGCATCAATTGAGAGAATCATATGGTCTTTATTTTTTTGTTTATTTGCTGAATTACATTTATAGATTTACATATATTAAACCAGCCTTGAGAGCCTGGGTAAATCCCACTTGGTCATGGTGTATAATTTGTTTGATGTGTTGTTAGATTCTGTTTGTTAGGATCTTATTGAGTATTTTTGAATCAATATTCATTAGTGATATTGGTCTATAATTTTCTTTTCTTATTGGGTCTTTCCCTGGTTTAGGGATCAAGGTGATGTTTGCTTCATAGAATGTGTTGGGTAGTATTCCTTCTTTTGCTATATTTTGGAAGAGTTTTAGTAATATAGGTACTAGTTCTTCTTTAAAGGTTTGGTAGAATTCTGATGTAAAGCCATCTGGTCCTTGGCTTTTCTTTTTAGGGAGATTTTGTATAGTTGATGCTATTTCAGAACTTGATATAGACCTGTTCAACATTTCCACTTCGTTCTGGCTAAGTCTTGGTAGGTGGCGTACTTCCAAGTGTTGGTTGATTTCTTTCAGATTTTCATATTTCTGAGAGTAAAGTTTCTTGTAATATTCGTTAAGGATTTTTTGAATTTCTGAGGGGTCTGTTGTTATTTCATCTTTACCATTTCTGATTGATGAAATTAGCGATTTTATTCTTTTTTTTCCTGGTTAGGATGGCTAAAGGTTTATCTCTTTTATTGACCTTTACAAAAAACCAACTTTTGTATTTATTGATCTGTTATATAATTCTTTTGTTTTCAAATTCATTTAATTCTGCTCTGATTTTGGTTATTTCTTTTCTTCTGCTGGGTTTGGTGTTGGTATATTCTTCCTTCTCCATTTACTTGAGCTGTCGAATTAAGTTATTAACTTCCTTTCTTTCCGTTTTCTTGAGGAAGGCTTGCAGTGCTATAAATTTCCCCCTTAAGACTGCCCTTGCTGTCTTATCTCAGTATCTCAGAGGTTCTGATAATTCATGTCTTCATTGTTGTTTTGTTCCAAAAATTTGGTGATTTCCTTCTTAATCTCATCTATAACCCATCTATCCTTCAGCATAAGGTTATTTAGCTTCCATGTTCTTGTATGGGTATGCAGATTCCTGTTGTTATTAAGTTAAAGTTTTATTCCATGATGGTCTGAGAAGATGCAAGGAATAATTTCTATTTTTTTTTTATTTGTTGAGGTTATATTTGTGGCCCAGGTTGTGGTTGATTTTGGAGTATGTTCCATGGGCTGATGAGAAGAATGTGTATTCAGTTTTGTTGGGATGAAATGTTCTGTAGGTGTCTGTTAAGTCCAGATGTTGAATGGTTAAGTGTAAATCTAAGATTTCTTTGTTTGGCTTTTTTGGTAGAATCTATCCAGCACTGCTAAAGAGGTGTTAAAATCTCCAACTACTATGTAACTGGAGGAAAATAAGTTGCTCAGGTCTGTTAGAGTTTCTCTTATAAATTGAGGTCCGTTCTGGTTGGGTGCAGCAATATTAATAATTGAAATCTCATCATATTGAGTATTACCTTTAACAAATATGAAGTATCCATCCTTATCATTCCTTATTTTGGTTTATTTAAAGCCTATTGCATCTGCGAATAGGATTGCACTGCCTGCTTTTTTCTGCTTTCCATTTGCCTGGAGTATAGATGACCATCCCTTCACATTGAGTCTACATTTGTCCTTTGTAAGATGAGATTCTTGTATGCAGCAGATATCTGGCTTGAGTTTTTGGATCCAGTCAGCCAACCTGTGCCTCTTTAGAGCACAATTTAAACCATTCACATTAATTGAGAATATTGATAAGCCTTTCGAGAGTCCAGTGGAAATTTTTAATCCTTTTGCGACTGTGGAAGTTTGAATTTGATCAAAATTTACTGGGTGGTTTTACTTTTGTGGTGGAGGATGCTGGTATTTATGGAGGATAGGTCTAAGAATATCCTGGAGAGCTGGTTTAGTTGTGGCAAATTTTTTCAACATGTGACTGTTGTTACAGTATTTAATTTCTCCATCATAAATGAAACTCAGTTTAGGTGTGTATAGGATCCTGGGTTGAAAGTTATTTTTTTTTTAGGAGATTAGAAGTTGATGACCATCCTTTTCTAGCTTGGAAGGTTTCAGCAGGGAGATCTGCAGTTATTCTAATATTCTTCCCTTTGTAGGTGATGGTTATCTTTTGTCTGGCTACTTTCAGAATTTTCTTCTTCATATTAACTTTAGTGAAATTGATTATGATGTGTCTGGGAGATGTCTTATTCGGGTTGAGTCGTGCTGGAGTTCTGAAACTGTCTGCTATCTGAATTTCAGAATCTCTTGGCATGTCTGCAAAATTCTCCTTCATAATCTCATGGAGAAGAGACTCTGTGCCTTGTGAAGCCACTTCATCACTTTTGGGGATCCCTATAAGACGAATACTGGTTTTCTTTGAATTATCCCAGAGCTCTCTGAGAGAGTGATCTGTTTTTGCCCTCCATTTCTCTTCCTCTTTGAGAGTTTGGGAGCATTCGAAAACTTTGTCTTCAATGTCAGAAATACTTTCTTCTGCTTGCTCCATTTTGTTACTGAGGGATTCTACTGTGTTTCTCAGATTTTTGAGGGCTGCAACTTCTTGTCTCAATGTGTCAAAATCTTTGGTCATTTTGTCTTTGAATTCCTTGAATTCTTGAGATATCTTTTGGGTTGCTGCTTGGAATTCTAATTCAATCTTATTTTCTATCCAGATTCTGAATTCGATTTCTGACATCTCAGCTATTTGCTTGTACCTGGGATCTTGTGCTGTGTCTGCCCCATTGATCCTTGGGGGAGTTGATCTACTCTGATTATTCATATTGACAGAGTATTTCCTTTGATTTCATCTCATGATTGTTTTTCACTGTTACCTCTGGCCATCCTCAGAGTTGAGGTGGTGTCTCTCCAAGATTAGACCTGGGGGGATCACTCTATTGTTGCTGGATCTTGTAGGGAGTGACCCTGTGTAGCTCTTTTGGGGCTGCCCCAGCCAGGGAGTTCAGGTTGTGGGAGCAGCTCCAGTGTGTGTCACCCCCGGATTCAGCAACAGGACGGGGGGTGGTGCACACAGTTCTGGTAGTGCCTGGCACCCAGTGACTTTGGCACAGAGGGCCAAAGGCTTCAGCAGTCTCTGGCCAGGAGAAGGGCTCCACGCAGAGGCAGAGACGGCTCCACGCAGAGGCAGAGAGGCCTCCGCAGGGCACGTGGCTACCAGAGTCTCTAGCCATATGAGCAGGTGGTGTGGAGGCAGAGAGGTTACAGGAGGGAGGATGCGGGGTTGCATGGCTCCCGGAGTTCCTGGTCAGGGTGTGGGGAGGCCCGGCAGGTGGGGTAGCAGGTCCCTGTGTAGCTCTTACCAGGGTCCTGGAGGGTGTAGCTCTTCCGGAGGTCTGGGGAGGGTGCTGACTGCAGGTCCTAGTGCAGCTCTTCCAGAGGACCCGGGAGGGTGCCAATCACAGATCCCTGTGCAGCTCTTCTGGAGGTGGGTGGGTGCCTATAATGGGTCCTGGCGCAGCTCTTCCAGAGGTGGGAGGGTGCCAACCACGTGTCCCGGCGCAGCTCTTCCGGAGGTCTGGGAGGGTCATAATGTTGGTTTTGAATACAATTTTTTCTGAACATTTTTCTTCAGGGTACATAATCCCCTCTACCTGAGAGTTAGGAATGGTTTTGTATCAATCACATTCATGCAGTATCAGTGTGTATAATGTCAAGCTTTATTTTTCTCCAGAAAATTCAGCAGCTACAAGGGATTCTTTTCCTTTTTCATTATGCTGGGGTCTGCCATTCAAAGGGAACACTCCCTTTTCTTCCTCTACTGTGGAGGTTACTGCTTCCTATGTACTATTTTACTTTCTAAGAACACATTAAGACAATGTCCCAATTCACAGTCTCTGATTCGGGTCCTTCATCCTTATTGCCTATTCTTATAAAAGTTTAAATCCTAACTATTATCAAGAAGTTTGATAATCAGACTTTAATCTGATTAAAAAGACTCTCACACACAGTCTGAGAGTCCTTTATAGATCAGGACCTGTTTGGAAGTCCATGTTGTGGCAGATATCTAAATAAAATATCAAGTGTGGTTTGTTGTCAGCAAAAATGTGGTGTGGGGCAGTGATGATAAAGAAAACACGTTCAAAATAGAGAAAATAACATTAAAAATAAAAGCTAATAAAGTTTGGCTGACATGTGACATTAAAAGTTAGAATAAGAAGGGCAGAAGTTATAAATCTAAAATTTCTAATATAACATATCAATTCTATTCTGGATTATATTAAATTGTATCACCAAATAAATCTCCTACTGCAACATCTCAAAATAATAATTTTAAATACTGGAATGTTCTTAAGGCTTAAACTAAAAAATATAACAGATCTAAAACACTTATCAAGTGGCTTGTTCATAATGGATAAGAGTCTGTAAAATGTTAGGTGTGCACCTGCATCTGCACTGCCTAGTGAATATTTCCCTAACTACGTAAGTGGGTAAGTTAAAGGACAGCATAAAGGAGCGTGATGAGAAGCCAAAGTGACACATTCTGAACAACTAGGAGCATGACGGGTAAGCCCAGCATCTCTAGAGCGGAAGTACATAGCATCATAATTCACTGCGTATGTGAACCTCATATTATTATAGTAGAAACAAGATAACAGGTATCTAATAAAACCATTTTCCTGGGCAAGGTATGACACTAGTTAATCATAGATTACTACTGGATTACTTAACTTTTATTTAATAACCAGCTTTACGTATATATGCATATATATTCTGTATGTATGCACGCATTTGTATTTTATATTTTAAGATCTGCAAAATGCTTATGCCTTTTAACAATTGTCAGAGGCCACACAGTGGAAGTGATTGACTGGGCTTGGGGAACCTTGGCTATTATTTCTTATGAGATGATTTGAAAATATAGGCGGGGGGGGGGATTTTATCTCTACCTTCTCAGAGTGTTTGGCTGAGCCTGATAATTAAATGGATATAAGACAAATTAACAGAAGAAAGGATACAAATACATTTACTATGTTCTATCACAGGAGAGCTCTTGTGAGGCAGTGAAGACCCAAAGAAGTGACAAAACCTAAATGTGTTTGTCCTCAATTGAACAGGGACAGGCGATTGTGGAAAAGTACCTAGACCCTGTAGGGAGGCTAAAAGAAGATAAGAAAGAAATATTTAATAAAATGTGTTTGTACAGAATTTTTGTTCAGTCTCAACTTCCCTTCATGATGATAAAAATAGGACTTTCCTTCTGAAGCATGGAGAACATCGTTCTATGGGGTCTTACCTCCTGCTTCAGGGAAGAGAAAAAAAAGGGTCAGGGTGACCTTTTTATACCTGCTATATTTTAAGTGTCCTTAGCTCAAAGTAATGCTCAAGCCAAAGGGGCATATTTTGGGGTTACATATTCTGACATCCTTCAACCACCATAGCATCTCCATTTTTACATCAACAGGGCAATTAAGAACCATTTTAAAAACCTATGGTAGAAACCATCATTTTTGCCAAAAGACAATCTATTCCATAAAACCCTCTGGAAAACTCAACAGAGCAATAAAAATAATTCTGCAGAATGGAAATTATTGACATGGAAAGATATCTTGAAAACCCGACTAGAGGATTTTTAAAAGGAATTCTATATCATTTTGTCACCAATGCTCTTAATGTCACAGGATATGCTATTCTGGGGTAAAATATAGAGACTGATCATTTTGTGATTCAAAGAGTCAGATGGAATAAAAATTGTTTTAGGAATATCTCAACCAAATTATTTCTCTTGTATTTTTAATGTATATAAAAATGATAAATAAAAACAAGTCTAAATTGAGCATAAAAATATATGTCTATTGTATGAAATAAAAAACTGAGCTACATTTTAATTTACACAGTTCTCTGATCTTTCTTAAAGTTAATAAAAATAATAGTGTGTCATACAGTTGACTTTGTCTTAAATGTAATGGAAGACAGGGACTGTTTGGATGCTGTGAAATAGGGAGCCTGCACATGTCCTCAGACCAGCATTCCCGCAGACATTGTAGAGTTTTCCTTTCCTCACTAGTTCAGATGCAGCAGCCAATAGAATCACCCCTGTGGACGCTACACACAGTTACAAGATTTACATTTTGGGACATGACAGCATGGAAGAATGAATACAAACCACATTGTTTAAAAATTAAAAGAAATGTAAAAGGACTTGGCTCTTAAAACAAATGAAGAGTAACTGTGGAATCATAATAGATTCATTCGCTTATCCATTTTTAAAGTTTTACGGCCATGCCACATAAAGTATTCTCTTCTCTTGAAGGCACGGCTGATGCAGCTATTTATATTTGTGCAAATAACAATGTGCAGAATTATTCTCATAGTAGTCTGGGAAAATGTGAAATGTGAAATCGAAAAGGCAAAAAATTTTTAATGCTAACAAAAGTATAAACCATTCTCACTTTCTGTTAGTTTTTTTTGAGACAGAGTCTCACTATGTTGCCCTTGGTAGAATGCTGTGGCGTCACAGCTCACAGCAACCTCAAACTCTGGGGCTTAAGCGATTCTCTTGCCTCTGCCTTCCAAGTAGCTGGGATTACAGGGCCTGCCACAATGCCTGGCTATTTGTTGTTGTTGTTGTTGCAGTTGTCATTGTTGTTTAGCTGGCCTGGGGGGACGGGTTCCAACCTGCCAGCCTAGGTGTATGTGGCCGACATCATGCCCACTGAGCTATGGGCACCGCCGACTAGTCTCACTTTTCAGAAGTTTTAAAGTAATTATTTTGAAAGTCTGCTAGGCAAATAAAAAAAAATGAAGAAAATGACTTACATTGGGCTAAGCATATAGATTAAATGAAACACAGAAATACTTGAGCTCAAATTTGCTAAACTGTGGCCTCCTTTTTGCACCTGCAGTGTGTGGGCACAATTTAAATGAGATAACATCTGGCATATTGTAAAGTGTAGTCATCAACAATTGCAGAAGCTTTTAAGTTGTGACTGCACTTAAGAGAAAAAAGGGAGAGAAAGCACAATTATAAAGATCTGAGTCTAAGATAGGTTTAAACTTCACTTTGCACATAACTAATCCTTCATATCTGAGATTCCAAAGCCCAAATTGAAGAGGCTCTCACAGGGAATCAGAAGTTAGGATGTGACAGGCAGTTCAATCGTGGGGTAATGAACATGGAGGGTGGGCTTTGGAGATGATTGGATCTGGTTACACAGCCCAGGGAGTTGAATCAATTACATAAATTCTTTGTATCCTTAGTCTCCGGGTAGTAAAATAAGAAAAATAAATATCATGTGAGTTTCTCATGAGAATTACAGTAGAATGCTATAAAATAGGAGGCACCATGAATGTCAATGCCTTTCTCAAGCTTATTTTTACTTTTTTATATTTCTTTCCCTACATTTTATATAACAAAGATATTTTTTAAGTATTTAACTTGACCCAAAGTGTGTCAATTTGAATTATAAATCACCTACCTCGTACCTTGGGATTTGAGAATCATTTATTAATTTTAAACATTGTATTGAAATATTCTCATGTACAAATTAATATACCAGGTCTTGGAATTAACATTGTGAGCATGAAGGGACATGCTCCCTTGGTTCATATACTCTACTGGGTGAGACAGGTATTAGTCAACTATACATAAAACTCAAAGTGACATTATGAATGTGATAAGCACCATGGTCAAAGGGTATGCCTTGTGACATAAAAGGTATGGAAGTCAAAAGTGACAGAAGAGTATTTAGTTAACTGAAAGAAAAAATATTTAGGCAAAACTATGAGGCAAGAATATCAGGGCAAAAAAATGTACTAAAAACAAAATAAAACGAAAACGTAAGAAAGTTTTTTTCAGCAGAAAGGGGCAATGTATATGAAATCAAAAATATTTTTGTTGTTAAATTGATGATGTAGATGAAACATTAGAAAATTGAAAAATTGGTAAGAGATCCTTGTTGGTTAAGTGAACAGTAGAGTTATCTGTTCAAGTTTGAAGCCACGAGTAATGTTCAAAATGTGTTTGAAATTTTGTGACAATTTTATAACAAGCATTTTAAAATGTAAATTGTGCTAATAGCGGGCATTTTGACTGGTAGCCAAGGTTGTTTACTTTACAGTGACATCTCCTTGAAGCGCAAGTTCTAACTTTGTGAGAGATAAAAGACCAAGATTAGGTGGGAACGCTAGAGTTTGGTGTGACAGTTGTTCACACGCACACTCGTCCAACTCCTGATCATTTCTACTTTTCTCTGATTTAGTACATGTCATGTTAGAAAGAGATGAGTTTCCATTCTAACTTGGCTTGAACTACTATTTCTAACATACACAAATACAGTAGCATAGTTTATCGATCTAGATGGACTGGGTGGTGAGGCAGATTGAACGCAGTGTAAATGTAAGAGCAACGCAGCCATTGGAACAGTGTTCCAAAAGTTCTTGAAGCACCAATATTTGGGGGGTTGCAAATGCTAAGGGAAATATGAGGATGCACTTGTATCTTAAACCTTGGCAATGAACAGCCCAAATTAGAAAAATAATACCAAACATGTTTTAACTAAGCTGAACATCTTACTCTAAATTACTTACCAGTCTTAACATAAATTGCTGCTATAATAGTAAAGAAAATCATATATTTATGTTTTAATGAAAATAAACTTCTCTAAACCATTGTCAATAATGTAGATACTATCTAAAAAGAAACCCTCACTATTTAACAACACTGACAAAAAAAAATAATTTTATAAACTTACCTAGTTTTCACAATGAACTTTTTAATTTATTGGGATAAATATGATTACTCCATTTTTGCAGATGACACAACTGAGGTCCTGGATATTTAATATAGATGTCCAAAACACAAATTCACCATGGTCAGTATTTAGAAGTTATATGAGAAATATTTGTTGAATTAATAAACCCATAGAATATCTGAAGATGAAATCTAGCTCTCCAGAATTCCTTAGCATCTCATTATAAAAAAAATGGAACCACCTAATAGTATAAAACTTATATAGAAGCAAGGGCTACAGTTTTATTCATTTAATCATTGGTTTCTGTGTTTATCCATTCTCTTGTCTTTTCATTCTGTGTCATATCCCATCAATGTGTTGACAGCTGATTATCTAGGAATTCTGTTAGGAATAAGGATACAGCGATACACAAAACAGTCATATCTTCAGTCTTTATGGAGTGAATAGTTTGTAAGGGAAGATACACAATTATATAAGTAATTTCCCCACATTTATATAGGAAAAGTAAGAATGAAAGGGAAGCAGAGAGCAGGGCATAATAATCTGGGGCTAGACAAAGTAAACATTGAAAAAAAAAAAACTTCTCAGAAGTGAGCTTAAGCCAAGTTCTTATTGGAGAATGAGAATCAACCACCTGAAGGCGGGCAGACTGGGAAGATGTGGAGGGAATATGCAGAAGAATCACATGTAGGAAGAAACCCTGCAAACTGGAAAAGATGTTTAACCAGGGTGGCCCCTGTGGCTCAACAGAGTGGGTGCCAGCCTCATGTGCCGGAGGTGGCGGGTTCAAACCCAGCCCCAGCCAAAGAAACTGCAAAAAAAAAGATGTTCAACTGGATGGAACAGAGAGGAATACAGAGTGTGAAAAGCCATGAGGATAGAAAGAAAGGTACGGGTCAGAAGATGGAGAAGCACCAAGCACTGTGTTTGATGTGCCAGTATATGGTGCCTCTGTTGGGTGAAGGACTCAACTCCAACCTAGATGCTACCTAATAAATGCAAAAATGTAACTCAACCATATGTATACTTATATTAATCATAAATTTAAAAGAATTTTAAAAGGTGGTGAATGTGTTCTCAATATTTTGTCCTACAGTAAGGGAGTGGTTAAGCAAGGGGGCATCGTTGTCAGTCATGTTTTGGTTGGTTTGTTTTAAAGATCCTTTTATAAAGACTTTATATGGATAAAATTTTAGAAACAAAAGAATGAGTGCAGAGATATCAACTGGTTTTAGTGGAATTAGAGAAAATTTAATGGTTAAGAGATATGTTTAAGCTATATGCAAGGCATCATAATTGATTTAGGATGATACCCTGGAATGGATGGCTTTTTAATTCTGAATCCTAGAATTAGACCAGTCTGACTCTGATAAATACTTCAGATTGATTCAATCAGCATCTCTTCCTATATACCAGAAGATAGAAGGGCAAAATCTTCTTGCTCAGTCTCTTGAAGCTAAGTTTCTTAAACCAGCAAGATTCTACCAAACAGGCTCCCATGTAAGACTTGGAAGGCTGATCTCAAAATAATAAGGGAGAATTTATGTGTCTTCTCTGGAAAGCAAAAAAATAACTCTTTCCCCATGTTCTTTTCCTTTATTTTTCTGTCTTTCATTCATTCTTTCTTTCTTTTTTTTTTTTTTAAAGAGGAGCTATATAAGACTTTCTATTATCCAGTCTCTGGCACCCTATGTGGTGGGGGACAAAGACCTGCTTCAGGCTGCAGCTACAAGCTTTCAAATGAATATTTCTTTGGTACAATTGGACAGTTTTCCTGTTTGCATTGCTTCTGGAAATTTAGCACATATTTTAGGACTTAAATAATATCCTTAAATAAATTTTGGTTTTCTTTCATTTTAACTGTAGTAGATTTTATTGTCAGCCATTAAAAGTCCCCTCCCAGTCAGAACCACAAACTCTCCTATTTAGAACTCTTAGTTCAGTGGTTCTCAGGCTGTGGATTGAGACCAGTGAAAATACATCCTGCATATCAGATATTTACATTACAATTCATAACAGTAGCAAAATTACAGTTATGAAGAAGCAACGAAAATAATTTTATGATTGGGGGGTCACCACAACATGAGGAACTGTATTAAAGGGTCACAGCATTAGGAAGGTTGAGAACCACTATCCTAGTTAGAACTACCATATTTTGCTAGTCTCATTACTACCTGTAAAATTTGTAGGGCCTAATGTAAGACAAAAATGTGAGAACGCCTATTCAACAATACTAAGAATTTTCAGATGGAAACCACAAAGAGTCAAATCAAACACTGAGAGCTCTCACCTCAAAGCCCCTCCCAGCTGAGTCATTAAAACAACAACAACAACAAAAAAAAACAGGGTCAGTGTGGCTGGGGTGTGGTTATGAGATTAGGCATAAAGGCATAAAGCTCCAGCTTCTTGTAGCTGTGCCATATATAACAGCTACCAGTCACTGGGTTAGCAAAAGAGAGACAGGATAATCATTCATGAGCTTACAATTGTCCTACCTGCAAATGTCACAGGTCACAGCTATTTCCCATCATAAGCCATTGGACCAAAGTAAGAACAGGCTGTCTCCCCACTGAAAGGGTTCTGGGGAAAAAGAAGGAAATAATTTCTATGGTGGTTAGCTTTGTAGTATTTGCTACAAATCCCAAGGTATACCTCTACATTTATAGGAAGTCCTGGAACTCCAAAGACTACTAACAGCAAACTAGAGGTTCTTGCCAGTTTATCACAGGACGTGCTGTCTCCAGTAGGGGAATACAAGCCCTGAAGACAGGAAGAAAGGGGTTGACCTGTTTGCCTCCTTCCCTGTCTCTAACTCAGAAGTGCAATAATATAACTCCTTCTTTCTTGGAAGGAGAGTAGATCGAGTAAGCCCCATAGTATTGTTCTATGGAAAATCAATCTACAAGGAAACTAAAAACCATTGAAAATAATATTTCATCATCATGATCCTTGTACCAACATTACTCATGGAGGTCATCAAGCCATCAGAGGCAGTATTGATGATCAGGACATTGTATTTTTCTTAAAGCAATAGCAGTATCTATGGGGGTTAACCTGGTTGATGTCCAGCTACCTTCAGTAAAACTCCTTGGTGCCTAAAATTCCAGTCTCTCCAAAAAGGAAGTGAGATGGACTGCTTAGTGAATAGCTCCCCATGCACTGGAACACCTCAGACTTTTCAAATCTCCTTTTCCATAAGAGACTTGAAAAACAGCTGGATTTTTGTTTTGTTTTGATTTTATTCTTTTTTTTTTCTTGTTATTTTTCCTGTAAAGAGTTGCTCGAGGGGCGGGTGCTGGAATTTTCCAATTACTCTATTTTAATTTTACAGATTTTTTAAATATCCTCCTTAACAACAGCTGACATTTTACAGAAAAGTATACAATTGTAATGTGTAATGGAAACCAAAGTATAGCAACTCAGATATTACTTCATGTTTAGGGATATTTGCATGCTTCTGCACTGCATTTGAGCTCTTGAAATGCTGTCTTTCATGAGGACACAGTACCAGCATTTGATATAGTTACATATCTGAGTGGTAGATTAGGGTGGTGTTAATCATTTGGCATGATTTCAAGAAAATTCAAGTTTATTTGGTTCAGTCTCTAGATGTGTAAACTTTTAAAGTCACAACATCCCATCCAAATATTCCATTATTTTATACAGGGTGATTTTATTCTCGCCTTGGTGTGACCCTTATGTAGTTTGTTGTTTCAGAGCAAATTGCCAGATCCCACAGATCACAGACGATCCTTCTTTCTTTATTTTACTTCCACTCTCAGTCACATGTAGAATGCCTCTGCAAATTCCTTGAAAGTTTGGGGTTCTCTAATATTACTTTGCGTTAACGTCTAAGGGTTTTTTAATGTAAAAATTGTTTTTATATATTTGGTCACCTATCACACATGGTGCCATAAATTTGATTTTGCTCCTATTTATTCATGTCTCATTTTAAGACTAATTATAGACATACATTATAAGGGAAAGAAAAGGAAAACAAGCATGGAAGGAACTCCACACAAATCCAGCACAATAAATAATTCAGTGGCACCTGTAACAAACTAGAACCCTTTATAAGGCATTCAACTAATAAACATCTTTTTCACCATGGTTATACATTTTTTTTTTCTTTTTTTTTTTTTTTTGTAGAGACAGAGTCTCACTTTATGGCCCTTGGTAGAGTGCCGTGGCATCACACAGCTCACAGCAACCTCCAGCTCCTGGGCTGAAGCGATTCTCTTGCCTCAGCCTCCCGAGTAGCTGGGACTACAGGCGCCCGCCACAACATCCGGCTATTTTTTTGGTTGCAGTTTGGCCGGGGCCGGGTTTGAACCCGCCACCCTCGGCATATGGGGCCGACGCCCTACTCACTGAGCCACAAAAATGATTAACTGAACTTCCTAGAATTTACAAATAAAATATATAGTTATCAACCTTCTTATGACAATCTTCTGCTACTAAAATTGCCTTTAATTCAAAGTTAATGTTAGATAAAAATCCTATACAAAGAAATGCTTCAGTTCTACTTCCCACAAAAAAGAAAGCATTAATAATGGTGGTACTGCAGACAATGCTGCTCATATTTTCTTATATTTGATGAATTATCAATATTGATTATATTTAATCTAAAGCTTAAAAGTGATCATTTTAACCTTTTAACAATTTTACTGTTATTAAGTGTACTAATAATGAAATATGTGATTTTCTATTGAAAAGTTTTTATTTTCTTTAAAAATTGTATATTTTAAGAATAGGAGGAATTCTTAAATAATATAAGAATAAGAATTCTTAAATAAGAATATCTCCTGTTTTTTTTTTATTTTTTATTTTTGTATTAATTTGCAGATGTCAAAATAGAAGACATTTTTACCTAGAGTTGGATCAGGTAACTGATGTAAACCATAGTCCTGTGGGATAACTCACTGACATAATCTAAACACTAACCACTGACATACACTGAAAATTCAGCTAGTGAAGATCAGATAACCATCCTTGTTTTGTGAAATTACAAACAAACAAATGGAATATGAAGGTTAAATCAAAAGCTACACTGTACAGAACACTGCTAAGTATTTGTAATCCTTCAATAAATGTTTGTTGAGTAAATCCTATTTATATATGATTATTTCATCATTCAGAGCTATATCATAGTGAGCATAGAAGAAAAATCCTAGTAATGGGAAAATGACATTCTTGTTACATTAATAATATTGAAGAAATATATAGTCTTACCCTGAGATTCCCACAGATAAAAATCTAAGGCACAGATAAGTTGCCTCCTAATCTCCACCCCCTAAATGCCAGGTGATTCTTTGCTAAATGCAGAGAAACAGCAGTGTACACATGAGGAAGAGTATAGAGAAATACTGCACATCCATGTTCAAGCACACTTACCTACTTCACATTGATTATCCATAAATGTCTACATTTGCAATATTTCCAAATATATGATTAAAGTCCTGATTCGTGGAATGTTCAAGAGCGTACACAAAGGCTTTTCTCTCCTTCCCTTCTGGCTGTAGTGAGAACAAGTTCCTTCTATGTGGCTCACTTTCGCAATAATTATAACAAATACTATAAAATTTAGTAGTTTGTTTTATTTTTAAACCCAATTGTATTCCATAAGTTCCACTGATCAAACACATTGTATGATAACCAAGCACTGAGAAATAAAAATCTTGTAGTGTAGCACTTTCTTGATGTACATTCTTTGAACATATTGACTATTTAATTTATAAAATATTTGCTTTTAACTCTTAATATTATTGCACTTTCAATGAATTTTAAAGCATAAACTCTCTTTCCTTAAGAAAAATATCGTGAGTGGACTTCTGTGGTCCCAGATACTCAGAAGGCTGAAGCAAGAGAATCCCCTAAGCCCAGGAGTTGGAGGTTGCTGTGAGCTGTGATGCCATGGCACTCTACCAAGGGCAACAAAGTAAAACCCTGTCTTTAAAAAAAAAAGAAAAAGAAAAGAAAAATATTGTGAGGTTTTAAATATTTAAAATTTAAAAATATTTAAAATTTAAAAATACAATTTTTAAACCCAATTGTATTCCATAAGTCCACTGATCAAACACATTGTATGATAACCAAGCACTGAGAAATAAAAATCTTGTAGTGTAGCACTTTCTTGATGTACATTCTTTGAACATATTGACTATTTAATTTATAAAATATTTGCTTTTAACTCTTAATATTATTGCACTTTCAATGAATTTTAAAGCATAAACTCTCTTTCCTTAAGAAAAATATCGTGAGTGGACTTCTGTGGTCCCAGCTACTCAGGAGGCTGAAGCAAGAGAATCCCCTAAGCCCAGGAGTTGGAGGTTGCTGTGAGCTGTGATGCCATAGCACTCTACCAAGGGCAACAAAGTAAAACCCTGTCTTTAAAAAAAAAAGAAAAAGAAAAGAAAAATATTGTGAGGTTTTGTCAATTTTTTCCATTTAAATTTATTTTGATAGAATTTCTTGTGATAATAGTCTTTTATGTTATCTAAATGATGGTTACTTTTGTCAAGCAAATCATAGTGTGTCTTAAACCTACGAAAGACATTTACCTCATCAGCAAGAAGACGTAGTTAGCCAGGATGAGGTGACATGACAGAAAACAAAAGATGGCAAAGTCTGTAAATTGAAGTCATTTTTAATAGTGATAAATGTCTATTAAAGATGTAAGTTCTTTCTTCTGTGTCTGTAAGATACAGTTTTAGGAAGTGGGATAGGAAACCACTTTCAACACGGAATATACCAACTCTTTACACCTGATACTTTGGCAGTATGCTTTCCAGTGCCTTACTTGTAACAAAATTCGTGGGGCATCCAAGCACAGTCCACAGCTGGCTGCAGATGCTTATCTGTGGTGGTGGATATCACAAAAATTGTTCACAGACCTCGTTCTGCTCATCAGCTTTAGTGTCTGTGTATTCAATGTGTGGCCCAGGGCTGCACTTAGATAAATGTCCATAGCCAGCTGTGGGCTCTGCAAGTGGATAAACTTCCCCAAGGAACTGAGCACAGTATTTTCCTTTACTTTTTTTCTTGAGTTGTTTTCAAGCCATCCTCAGAAGCACTGGTAGGGAGGTCTAATTCAGTAAGTAGCTGATCAGCCAGTTGATTAAAGACTAGACTGTGATCTTTCTTAGAGCCAATAACATATTGTTTTCTTTCGTTTAAAGACATTTTTTAAAAAGCTGGTAACAACTACAGCCTGGCCTGAAGGTTGCAATGCAAACATGTAACCCAATCATTTGTACCCTTATATTAATGTGAAATTTAAAGAAAGAGAGAGAGAAACTGAGAAAATAAAGAAAGAAAGAAAGAAAGAAAGCCCAGTAACTTCCCCAAAACATGTCTCATAAGAAAGCAAGGACCACAGGTCCTCAGGAGGGCCTGAGGTTAGAGACCTCTAAACATGTTGGAAAGGGACTTGGTGGAAGTTCATTCTTCTCCCAACCGTACAATACACATCAATGTACAGCTACTGGAAAGGAGCCTTTCTCCCTAAAAACAGATAGTAATCACATCAGTAGAGCAGAAAATCGTGTGGGTGTGTATAATTTTAAAGATATTTTATTTTTACACATTTTTAATATACAAATAAAGGGAAAGTAAAAGAATTAGAAAGCCGGCTGGGTCACATGTTTTTGAATAAGATTTATTCCCCCTTTAAACTCAAGGTCAACTTGAATTTTAAATTTTCATGCATTTGAAAAATATTAATTTGATATTTTTATCTTTAGGATTGACTTGGGTAAACAGGTAGGATTTCAATCTTAGGAGATTACTTCCTCAAGCCAGGGGGCCTTGTCTATGCAATGTGTTATGTCGGTTCAATCCAAGGGGAGAGTCAAGAATTGGAGTAGCTCTTTAATCATCATTGATAGTTTCTTCCCAGGCAGAGACACTTATCGCTACTCCCATATCAATTCTAGAATATGTGATACTGAGTAAGATGAAACTGAGGAAAATAATGATAAATACTACTTTCTTAGGATTCAAAAGCTCTGTGGACTGTAGTGTCTACAGCATAGTTTTGACAATATTTAGTGCCTCTACGCTACAGCATTAGACATTATCAGAGAAAGAAATATGAATAATAACTACTAAGGAGTGCTATTTATTCTGGAAAAATGATATTGAGATGAGGTATTATAAAAGGAGCAAATGAAATTTATGAATGAGTTTGTTCAAGATAAAGAATTTGAATAATAATTTTCTTCCATTCAATTAAAATATTGTTAAACAAATGGACTTTATTCTAAGTCATTTTTTGCGCAGGATGGAACAGTCAGGTTCTATGACATCAATATAGAAAATGCTTGCTTGTCTGAGAAAGAGTGCCTATAATGTGTTTTCTTAAATTCAAAACCTCTTGCAATTATTTTAGAGGGACTATCAGTCTCATTTTACAGATGTAAAAACAAACTAAAGTGGAGAGGTTGAAAAAAATCACCAACTGTCCAAAAAGAACCAGGAATTAAGCTCCTGGCTGGGTTATTCCAGGTACAACCCCAGGATGATAAGAAAATTAAAAGCCTCTCAAAAATATGTTGTCTTCACACCTTCAGGCAATAAAGCCAATGCTTCCTGTTCTCAGTGTATTTGTGAAAAGATTTACTCAAAATTCTCAAGAAATTTCAATGAAACTTCAAGTGGCTTAAAATTTTTTTATCTCAGCACTAAATTACAGAAGTCTTAAAAAGCAATTTTCGAATCACATTGATGGACTAATGGAATCATTATGTTTACAGGATGACTGGGTCTGAAACTAGGTATGTTTCATGGTTAGCTATCCCTTTCACCAATCCCACAGAGCTAATCGTCAGGTGCTAAGCTAATGACGTAATGGCAAAATTCATCCAGACTTGTGCTATGCAAAAAAAGTAAAAGGCAAAAGTCCAAGAAAAATTAGGGGTGAGTTAGAAACAGCCTTATCTCTGAATCATCTAATTTGAGTGAGTTATAACTTCCACCATAATTTTCGGCAATATAGCTTTTGAAGTGAATAGCTTTTTTGGCCAAGAACATATAAATGAGCACATGAATAAAAGTAAAAATGAGGCACTAAAGAAGAATGAAGGCTTTCCATATATCTTCCATCGATCAGGTACAGTATAGGTACTTATGTAGTTAACAGTTCTCCTAGCCCTTAAAGCCATAACAAGATTTAATACTAAAGATGAAATAATACTTGAAGTTACAGAAAATGTCATTTATAGCAGGTATCATAATTACTGTCATTTAAGTAAATTGTAAATCAACCTTCTTTTTCCTGAGTAAGAACCTTCTTTTTCATCTTCCCGCTTTTCCACTAAAACATTATTGTCTTTTACATACTAAGAACTATCATATGAATCCACTCCAAAATAATGAACAAGGAATCACTGCTGCAGAGAAAATCCTTTAGGGATTTTTCACTGGCAAGGTATTCCTATTTTTTCTTTCTAAGGACACACATGATTCCTCATAGCGGGAATCAACAAAACTTTCCTTGAAGAGCTAGATTGTGAACATTTTGGAATTTTGCTGGCTACATAGTCACTACCACAAGTACTGAACTCTGCAGTTGTCGTGGAAAAGGAGCTGTAGCTAATAGGTAAACAATGGCATGGCTGGTATCTGAAGAGAATTTTGAATGAACGGCCCTTAGAGATCAACAGGCTTTGAAAGGGCTTTCCCTCCATCTGCATAAAACCAGACAGACCCACAAAAAGAAAAATTCCCTTTCCTTCCCCTCCCTATTGTCTCAATATAGTAAAAGGAAACTGTGGAAAAGCATAGGGTTAAAAGTGCTAGGCACTAGACAGAGTAACCTGGAGAAAAGCCAGAAATCACTGCTTACCAAGAGTAATGAAAACAATATTCGCTAGACACAGCATACTCTCCCAGCCCTAAGTCATATATTAACAGTGATACGAGGGGCCAGGTATCCTAGCACTCTGGGAGGCCAAGGTGGGCAGATTGCCCAAGCTCAGGAGTTCAAGACCAGCCTAAGTCAGAGTGAGACCTCATCTCTAAAAATAGCCAGGCATTGTGGTGGGTGCCTGTGGTCCCAGCTACTCGGGAGGCTGAGGCAAGAGGATCACTTAAGCCCAAGAGTTTGAAGTTGCTGTGAGCTATGATACCTAGGCACTCTACCCAGTGCAATAAAGAGAAACTCTGTCTACAGAAAACAAACAAACAAACAAACAAAAACAGTAAGAAGATTAAGGCAACATAGAAGTGCAGTAAACATTATGTATTTGGAATTCAATCAGACAATTAAAGAAAAACTCCTTGCTTTTTAACCTTTGTTCTCTTGTGAAAGCTTTCTGCCCTGCTATATTTTCTCTTACCTGAGATTTCTGTAACAGCCGCGAGGAACAGAGGAACACCTCCCAGTCCTTGCAGAGTGCTTGCTGGTGTTGGCTGCCCTGGGTCCCTCAGTTCAATGCAATGAACTGAGTGTTATTTATGTGGCATGGAGTCAAACCAACAGGAAAAAGATCAAGAATGCACCAGACCTGTCCCAACCCATTTGAGAGATAACATCTGTTTGTCAAGTTAATTTCATTTCCAAAGAGAATCATTTACGAGTAAATCTGTTTCTCCCATCTCTTAAGTATTTATTCATCCTTGCTAGCAACTATTTATTGTCACCTAACAGAATTATATTCCTTGCCACCCTCCTCCCCTCTAAAATAAGGGTGCATAAATATCTGGGCCCGGAAGGGAATCATTCTGTGATACTGTCCATGCACACAGTAAGCAAACCTCTTTCTCTTACAAATCTGCCTTAGTGTGAGCTGGGCTTTTGTTAGATCTTCCAGGAAAGGGAAGTTCCCCTGCCCCACAGTCTGACACAGTCAGCAGGGTCTTCAGAGCTGCCCAGCTCTTCTGAAAGCCACAGTGAGGAGACTCTGAAGTCTTTGCAGCCTGGGACTTGGTAGGATACTTTACTTATCAGTCAGACTCCCAGGTTCCCCCGTCTTTCTTTGAGTTCCAGCTGAGCAGACGGTCAAGATCATTGTTTCTTTTGCCTTTTCAAATCTGAAATTAATGAGAAAAAAAGAGTTTTCATAAGTGACTAGTCTTACTGTAGTGACTCTGGTATATTTTTCAAGTACTTTATGAATGAATATTCATACTGTCTGATTCTTCTTTCAGAAATAGCCTTACATTGTTATTTCCCTTTGTTCTTGTCTTTCCGTGCCCTCTGTCAGACAGAGGGTTACCATAGGACGGGACATGGGCCCAGAGCCCTGCTCAGCTGGCTGCTCCAGCAGGGGCCACAGACGAGCCAGTCGGATGGTTCTAACTAGAACAGCATCTATTGAGACAAACTTTGCTGCAAGTCTCCGGGTGGGGTACATCTGAGCTTCCCCTCTCCCCTCTTATATCTCCCTGAGCTTATCTTGGGAGTGGGAATGTTGTCCGAAGTCTCTGCCATCTTGGGGGGTATATTTTGAGGGGATCATAACAGGCAGCCAGTCTGAAGAGACTCAGAGTCTAAGATAGCACACTTTTTGTACTGAGTGTGTGAAGTTCTTTTTTTTTAAAGATCCTGTTGTCTTTCTCTATCCTAAGTCTGTTTCTGAGTGTGAACTTTGGGGAATCATTGGAACTTCCTACTCCATACCCTATCTAGGAACACCTCTAGCTACTACTTACTCTAAACCTGGAGAATTACCACCTGGGCTTGAAATAAATATACTACTGAGAATTCTAATTATTAATGGCCAAAAGATGGATCTTTTTAATTACAAAAACTTCTGCATTAAAAAAAATAAATTGTAGATATCTCTTCTTCTAAATAATTGCCTTATTTATATTAATAGAGGAATTAGGAGAGACACATAATGTCCTAGTTAGCCTCAAAAATTCACTTGAAATAACAGAACATCTGACCTAACAGGGAAAAGAAAAAAAATCACTGTGCACTGCCCCAGTGAGAACAATAATAGAAGCGAGTTCGCTTTGCAGCCGACAGGTTCAAGTTCTGCACTTGTACCTTCTCTGCACAGGCTTGATTCCCAGACAGGGAAACCCTGCTCTGGTTTGGTATTTATGTCACTTTGCCATTTATTGATTCTTTCCTTCCTGTGTCCGGCTTTTGATTTCCTACATTCTGTCAGTGCATATGAGGCTTTTCAGCCCTTCTGTATGAGCGGTCAGCTGAGAATCTAAGACCTTCAAAAATATAGTTAGACTTGTTTATTACTAGTGAGGCTTTTCTTTCTCTGGTCTGTTTTCGTGGCTTTTCTGGATCTTATAAAAACTGGTATGCACCTCTTTGGAGACACTTCTTGCTTCCTTGGTTAAGTTATAACCTTGGTTAAGGCCTATCAGTTTCACTTTAGTTAAAAAGTCTCAAAGCTAAAATGTCAGCTGTTAGTTGCAGCTGAAGTGAGTACCGTTCATGACACTACCCTACTCCTTTTTCTCTGCTGATCATGGAGTTTTGGGCAATCAAATGTGGACAGCTGTTCAAACTGTGCTGAAGCAAGACAAATGCTGAGCTATTACTAATCCACCTGTTTCTATACCTCACTTCCATTTTCTGTCATTTTCTCTTTTTTATCCATGACTGTTCAGCCATGTGGCAGCTCTGAAGCCTCTCTAAACCTTTCTGTTTTGGCCGTCGCATTCATGACGTTTTTTACCCAAGCACTCAGAGTAAAGAAACAAAGCAATAGAACATGAAAATCTTTGTGAATTCCTGAAAGGTGGAGTCTGTCTCTCTTGTAGTGTTGCGATTTGCTGCTAGTTTTTGCCTGACCCAGTCAGACACCTGAGGCTTCTTACTGTATGCAGACCAATTAATTATCAGATCCAACTGACCTCAGACTCTGTTTCTGCCGCAACTTCCATACCCACTCAGGATCAAAAAATCTGCTCAAATTCAAAGAGCTCAAAACACAAATTAATGGAACTTTGGAAGCTGAGGGAGAACTTGCCCAATCACTCTGTGCTGAATTAAACTCTGTTAAAGTTAATTGGTCAGAAGTCAAGTTTCTAAATAGAGGGAGGGAGACCCCCAGGAGCACCAGGAGTCCCAGTGAGGCACCCACTGACACTTTGAGACTTCTGAGATGGAGCAAAGTTTTAATCCATTCTGGGATTGGAAGTTGTGATGGAAACTAACCTGTGTCTGAGGTCAAATTAGATCTGATAATTAATTGGCTTAGATATAATTAGAGGCCTCAGATGTCTGACTGGGTCAGGCAAAATTGAGAAGTAAATGGCAATAGTACAGCAGTGCAAACTCCAGGTTTCAGGTATTCAGGGAGAGTTCCGTGTTCTATCCTTTTGTTCTTTTGTCTTGAATGCTTGTGCAAGGAAAAATTATAGCCTTAGTTGATCAGGGAGATCTGAAAGACAAAGCCAAGATCCAAGGTAAAAATAGGAGGAGCCTTAGTTTCTGAAGAACTGAGTACTGTACTTTCTGGCTATGCCTAAATATAAACGTGTAAATATTAGTTAGGCCTGGGGTGCAGCAAATGCATACAAAAATGATAAAAGCTTACTAAAGGCAAATTGTTCTTCTCTAACCAATATTTGCTTAAAATAATAAAATAGGTAATTAAAAGATTGTTAGTCTGAATAATAATGATAATATTTTAAAGCCAACAAATATGAATTCTTTGTGAGAGCTAAGGATCTACTTGCCTCTGTAAGTCTGCGTGTCTATAGATCCACGTCATGTGTCATGTGGATATGTTACTTCACCAGCAAAGACGTCTAATTAACTAGTCTAAAAATGTGTGCTTAAATCACATGTTATTAAAAGGATAGAAACTGACTCAACTTCCTTTTAATTTACTTATCTTTAATAACAGAGTAATTAACATCTGCTCAATTTTTTTTTTTAATTCTTTTGCAATTTAATTGACGATTGCTCGCTTCATTCTCCTTTAGAGAGATACAACTGACATGGGCAAAATACCTCAGAAATACTCTGAATGTTTTTCAGATTCTCAAAGCTGATTTGGATTCTGTAACATTTACTCAAGGATTCACTCTTGTTCAGTGCACTGATGATCCTTTACTCTGTAAAAAGGGTGCCCTCATAGACTCCTTCATTATTTTAAAGATTCTGGCTGAGTGAGGTCATAAAACCTCTAGAAAAAACACCAGTGGGTACAAACAACTGCTACTAACGTAGGGTATGAAATGTGTCAGGTCTCTCAAAAGCTCACCCTGAAAGGGCTTGCAGCAATTTTGTCAGAGCCCTCACTAGAGCTTACGCATTGACAAAGGGAAAACATGTAGCTATTTACACAGACTCCAAGGGTATCTTTCTAATCCATCATTCTTTCATAAAATTTGGAAATCTCGTAGTTCTTTCACTTCTGCTGACACTCCTTTTGCCAATGGATCTATAATGACTGCCCTATTACAAGTCATTCCCATTCTTTCTAAGATTGCTATTATTATTTGCCCAGACCACAAAAAGGAAATGAATAATGTATACATAGGAAATGATAGAACAGAAAAGGATACTAAATACATGGGCAAAAATGGATCTCCCTATTATTTTTCCCTCTCAATTGTATACCCTGTCCTTATCCTTGATACTGTTAATCATCAGTCTAATGCCCCACAATGAAAAATGATAAATGGATACAAAAGATGCTTAACAATTATTAGGCAGATTATATATTGAGCCAAACAGATTCACTAAAGCCCCTTTAAAAAAATTTTGGCTTGCACTTATCACATTTAAGATACTACATGTGCACAAACAAAGGATAATTAAGGAACTAACAAATAGTTGGCAAGACCCTGGGATATACAGAATCTCTGACCAAGTTATTTCCCGGTATACCATTTGTAAATCTCATCACAACTCAGGAGGAAATCAATGCTCTTCAGGAAGACCTCAAAGGGGGCTAGTATTTACATCCTTTATGATATTTGTAATAGATACGGGAATGCTTTATTTGTGGAATCAACTCTGATCCACAAGCCTGAATATGTCACCTAGAAAAGATCCAGGATCATCCCTATTTTCAACACAAAAGGAAACACTGCTTTCTAGTGAATTTATCTGAGGAAAATATAGTTCCTGAGCCTCCACGGAGGTTTCTCTATGTCTGTAGACTCACCAATAGAAGAAGAAGCATGATGTTTTCCAGATTTTGGATGCTACATCTTGTCATACATCCATCATGAGGCACTCACACTGGCAGAAACAAAAATGAATTCAGGTTCCTTTGCATGATTTAGATGTTGATATAACCAGCAGTTAGAGTGATTAGCTAGTATGACCAGGGTATGAAGAAAAAACTGGTGCAAAGGGATACCAGGTCTATGCAGGACATGCTGGATAAAACAGTGAGTATTAGTAAGAGTCAGGCATAGTTTAAATGAAGCTTCATTGTACAAGTTTCAAAGGGAGAATGGGAAAGGTTGAGGCAGTCTTCAATCAGCATCCAACGTGTAACCCTTGAAGGGGGAGGCTTAATAGAAGGAATACTTTAATAGGACCATAACATATTTTTTAAAAAGAAATATGGGAAAAGGAAGTTTTCAGATGAAAAATGGTATTTATTGACTTGTAACCTCTGGAAAAGCTGTCTATTTTGGGATGACATCTGCTTCAGGGCCATGAAAACTGACCCTGGAAACCTTCCTTTCAGATCACTTGTATGGGTAGCCCTCCAATTATCTTGGAGTAGTTTAGCATGAGTCATATGAATCCAGGAATATTTTCCTTTAACTTGATGGCAGTATAGGTGGTTAGCAGTACTTAATAAGGGTCTTCTCAGCATGGTGACAGCTTGTGTCTTTTCTTGACACTTTGATTTATACATAATCTTCTGGTCATATAAAGGGCAAGACTTGTAAGTTGGTGGAGGCCATGCCCCTTTTACGTGTTGATAATGTGCTCTCGGAATATTAGTTAGTGCATGCATGTAGCTAGTTTTGATATTGAATTGTTCACTTAAATTCCCATAGTGTCCAGTCAATCCAGAAATAGAAAGTTTAGATTCTGCCATTAGGTGTGGGATGACATAACACTATTTCAAAAAGTCTAACACATGTTTCCTTCTTGGAGTATTCCAGAATTATCTAAGGGCCAAATGTAATGCTCTTTTCCATTTAAGTATATTGTCTTGATAGACTTTCCCTAAAGTCCTTTTTATATCTAGTTATTTACATTTCACTTCCCCTGAGAATTAAGGATGATATGGGGCATGAAATTTTTAATAACTACCCCATAACCTTTGAAAGCAAGTGGTTTATTTCTGCTGTAAAAAGGTTGTCTTGATATGACTTTATTTATAGAAGAATATCAAAACAAGGAATAGTCTCAGTTTCTAATTTCTTTATCACTCTTTTGACATAAGCAAGCCCACTTGGATAGCATGCAGACCACCCCCTACACATGCAAACAATAACCAAATAGTGACACGAGCCTAAATCTGGAGGTAAATGTGTATAATCAATTTGGAGTGTCACAAGTCACAAAGTGGGCCTTTCAGGGCTTCCTGAAGAGGGTTGATTTTCCATAAATTTAGTGAGGTTCGTAAAAAGTACACTGGGTAATAATTTGGTTAGACATTCTGTATATTCCAGGGATGTGCCAGTTTTTAGTTCCTTAATTATCCCCTATCTGTACATATGTCCTATCTGATGGGGGATAAGTGCAAGTCAAACATTTAACAGAAAATGCCCCACAGAGACCCAATATACAATCCACTTGATATTTGCTTTGCACTATTTTGTATTCAATTATTCTTTTTGGATTATGGAGCATTAGTTTAATGATTAATAATATCAGAGAGTGATAAGGGTGGGTTATAAGTTGATATAAGTGATATAAAGTGATAGGGAGGGCCATTTGATGGATATTTAGCAGTTTTTTATGCCTTATTTTTCAGGTACACATTTCCTTAATGTGGGGTGGGAAATGAATAATATCAACCTTACAAGGAAGGAGAGCAGTTGGCTACAGGGCAGCAACTATATGCCCATTATCAGTACGAGTGTCGTCAGAAGATAAGACACTAAGAGCTTTCTAACTTGTGCCAACTGGATGGCATATTCCAAGGACATATTTGGAGTCTCTGTAAATAACGATAGTTTTTCCTTTTACCAATGTGCAAGTGCTAGTAAGGGCCGTAAGTTCAGCAGCCCATACTGACTTTACAGTAGGCAGAGTATGCCTCAAAGTTACCATGTGGGGAAAATATAACATAGCCAGTCCTTATACTTCCTTTGAAATCTCATTTACAAGAGCTGCTACAGGAAAGGTATAAGTCTGTGTTGTTTAAAGGAATGACCACAGATGTTGTCATGGCTTTGAAACCACATGAACATGTGAAACGGAGGGGAGGTCTTTGACATCAGTGAGATGTAGGGAAGTGTCTGGCTTTAAAGTTTGCAATAATGTAAAATAATGAAGCAATTGTTTGCTAAGGCTGGCTCACAGGTGTCTGCTATCTAGTTGAAAGGTGTTATGGTTTTTGGATTTGTAAGGGAGGAGAGACAGCATGAGTAACATAGAAGTGAACAGGGGATCAAAACGTGAGGTGCTGGCATCATTAATTAGGATGCCAGCTTTTGCTACTGCTTGCAGAAATGAGGGGTAGGCCTCCGGCCACAGGGTTCAAGTGTAAAGAAAAATGTGTTATAGGATGGGGTGGCACCTGTTGCTCAAAGGAGTGGGGCACTAGCCCCATATGCCAGAGGTGGCTGGTTCAAACCCAGCCCCAGCCAAAAACTGTAAAACATATATATATATATATATATATATATATACGGAATCCTGTATATATATATATACATTTTACATATATATTTTTCTGTATATATATATACAGAATCCTGTATATATATTATATATATATATATATATATATATATATATACATTTTACAGTTTTTGGCCGGGGCTGGGCAAAAACTTTAAAGGATAAAGGATAATATATACATTTTATAGGATAAAATGTGTATATATATATATATATATATATATATATATATATATATAGGATGGCTCTGAGAGGTAAAGGGCTGTCCTAAAGCACCAGCAGCAGTCCTGTCATTTTTATGGCCATACAAGTGGGAAAGTTTATCAAAACAAAGTCAGCTCAGTGTAGGAGGCATGGCTAATGATAATTTGGGGGCTTTAAAGAAGTTTGATGCCTCGGAGGGAATATAAAGATTTAGTGAAAGCAGGAATATTAGGAATCCCTTGGCAGTAGCAGGCAGCTGCTCCTAGAAATGAACGTACTGTTTCTTAGTTTGAGAAAAGGGACGAACAAAATTGACTCAAGGCGTTTGGGGGCGAGATTTTGAGTGCCCAAACGTATTTTATATCCTCATAAGTAATAGTTGTCTGTACCCACTGGACTTTAAACTTGGAGGCTTTGTAGCTTCTCAAAGAGTGAGTCAAGAGGGCACCCTACTTTCTCTGGTTACAAAGCTAAAAAAAGATCATGAATGTACCCAACAAGACGGAATCTCTGGGCAAAGATTATAGAGACTAACTAAATCAGCCATGAGGATTTTAGAGAATATTGATAGAGACTCAATATCCCTGGGTTATTCAGGTCCATGTTAATTGTCTCCCTCTGAAGGTAAATGCAAAGAGAAATTGTGAGTCAAGGTGGAAGGGAATTGAAAAGAAAGCTGAGCAGAGGTCAGGTGCTGTAAAACAGGCTGCATCAGCAAGAATTGAGGTAGGTGTAATCCCACCTGCGGTGCATCTTACAAGGGTACATGTGAAACTTAGTAAATGTAGAGTGTGAATGTCTTAACACAATAGCTAAGAAAATGCCAGGAATGATGTAAATGTGTCGAACGGTCATAAAACCAGTGTGTGGTGCCCCATGATCGCATTAATGTGCACAGCTGATTTAATAATAATAAGAAGAAGAAGAATTGAGGTAGGGATAGTAGCAGGATTAGGCACAACAGGATGTTGAGGGATTGCAAAGGAGTTTATGGCCCTCACACCTGTACAAATTGACAGATTTGATTCCTATCTGTGTCAAATTTTTCTTCTTTTCTTACTGGTAGATTTGGCGTTTTACAGAGTGAGCTGGTGAAGGCAAGCATTCCCAGTGATAAAAAGGTGTCTACTACACGTTCAATTCCTCATTCTGCATTTCTTGAGAAAGCGTATTGAGCTACTGAAGGAAAATATTTATTTGTGTTTCAAGAAATGTATATGAATGTATATGGGTTCTCCACTCAGCAGCCGTGCAACCTCATTTTCATGTTTTGTCCTGAGGCTGTCTGCGATGTCCTATAAGATTGTATCCTTCGAGGAATTTAAATCAGAATCGGTCTCCATTAAGTTGAGTAGGAAGTGTGGAGTTTGTTCTGAGAGCAAAGAAATAAAAGTATCTTTTTCATTATATCATATGGTGGTAATTAATTTATATGACAGGACTCTACCTAGAAGGTCAGCAGGTGATGAGTTAGACATTAGAAAGGCTGTGGTGGGAGTCAAGGGCATCTACCCTGTTTCCCTGAAAATAAGTCATCCTCCGAAAATAAGACCTACTTACAGGAAAGATAAGACGTCCCCTAAAAATAAGACCTAGCGCATCTTTGGGAGCACACCTTAAAATAAGACACTGTCTTATTTTGGGGGGAACAGGGTAGGTATGTTGAGGTGGGGGAGATAGGTTGCCTAGGTGAATATTTTGAATAGAAGTAGAGGTGAGCGGTAAAGATAATGATTCTGATTGAATGATAGAGAATGTTGTACCAGTATCAATTAAAAAATCCAATAACCAATCCTCTACCTTAAGTTTAATAGTGGGTTCTGGGATGAGACTGAAGTTTGGCTGACGCTATCAGTCAATAGGTTATTGTCCTACAGGAGGAGAAAAGTGAACCAATGAACCTGCTGGATTTTAGGTAGAGCATTTTTTTTTTTTTTTTTTTTTTTTGTGGTTTTTGGCCAGGGCTGGGTTTGAACCCGCCACCTCCAGCATATGGGACTGGCGCCCTACTCCTTGAGCCACAGGCACCACCCTAGTTCTTTCTTTTAAAGGCCAGAAAAGTGTTTTTCTAATGTCCAGGTTTTCTGCAATATCTGCAGACATGTGGAGGAAAATTCTGTGACCAATCAGAAAAATGAGAGGATTTTAATTTATTTTGAGAGCATTGTTTTTGCTTTTGCAATGATTCAACCTGCAAAGACTGCAAATTAAAAAAAAAAAAAAAAAAAAAAAAGAACTACATAGTTTTTTCCATTACAGTGTTCAGAGGCTGGCCAACCCAGCCCACTATACTATTTTGAATTTTCTTTTTTATCTGGAAGTAGATTTCCAACTAAGGTAGAGATTACAAGATTTCTGTGCTCTGGTGTTCAAGTGTGCAGTATGCCTTTTAAAAACTTGTATAAATCTCTCAATACTAACTTTATGGTGTTCTCCCTCCTTTTGAGTATACAATCTAACTTCAGATCAATTAACTTTTGTAGGGAAAGCCTCTGAAATCAACACTATCATGTACTGAATGACAGCATTTCACTGAGCTACTCCTTCCCAGTCACCTGTGGAGGATCCAGGGGCGAATCTGACCAGCTGGTTCCTCTGTGGATAGGAGTTTCCCCTGGAGGCTTCTGATGTGTCTAATGACTGCAGTATGATTGTGCTGGGAAGCACAGCCATTTGATGTCCCTGTCAATGAGCTATCAAAAGCTATTAATCTCTCCAACTCTTCTCTAAATTTGGAAGGATCTTCTGACAGTGGGGGTTAGGTGTTATAATTCAGAGAATCTGCTGCAGGTCAGCGGACACAAATGTTTTGTTGTGGTGGCCCTGGATACAAGTTCAGGATCCGTTGTGTAGGGAGGTCTAGAGTGCAGGAAGTTAGATCACAAAGCTTTGGCAGGTGGGAGGCCTCAGACAGCACAGAAAATGGAGTTTTGCCTTGACTTTGTGACAGGCTTACCTCTTTCATACCTCCTCCGCACCCAGGACCTCCAACGTTTGTTTTTAATAGATGCCATCCTAGTTAGAACCATGCCATTAGGTATTCTCCAGCGTTACATTGAAGAGTGGGCTTACAGGCATTCTAGGCCCATTTTCTAGCCTATAGTAACCCTTTTTATAACAGAAAAATACAGAAATGTAATGGCAAAGAAAGAAACAACAACCAAAGCTCTTTCTGAGAGGAGAGGAATAACAATAATATGAATATTCCTATCACAAAACTCCCCACAATATGCTGAAGTCACTATACCAAGAATAGTCATTTACAAACCCTTTTTATGTCATTACACTCACATTCCAAAAAGCAAAAGAGACAATTACCTTTGCCATCTGCTCAACTGAAGCCCACAGGGAAACAGGAATACTGGGAGTCTGACTGTTAAGTGAGTTATCTTACTTTGCTACAGGCTGGTCAGAGTCCAGGTTCTCCTCACTATACTTTCAGAAGAGCAGAGCAGTTGTAAAGATCATGCCTACCATGCCAGACTGTGGGTTGAGGGGAAAGTTCTCCTTTGCCCCAAAAGGTTCACTGGAAGATCAACTCACAATAAGACAGATTAATAAGAAAAAAAAACATGTATTTACTATGCACACGGGGAAAATCACAGAGTGATAACCCAAGATCACATGGGGTCCAGAAATTTATATACTCCTATTGTAGACAGGAGAGGGAGATGAAGAATATAGATTATTCTGTTTGGAGTCCATAAGTGGTTACTAGGGAGGATGAATAGATACTTGAGAAAAGAAAAGAATGAAGGGAAAGAGATTGACTTGTAAAGGATTCTCTTTGGAAATTAAATTAACCTGAGAGATAGGTATTATATTTAAAGTGATTTGGGCCTAAACTGGTTTCATTCTTGTTGTTTTTTTCTATAATATACTGAGGTAACAGGGAGGGCAAGGGAAGTCAATTGTTCCTTTTGATGGGTTTTTTTGTTTTTTGTTTTTATTTTTTTAGAAAAGAGGAAAAGCCCATTCCAAAACCTGTTGATCTCTAAGGGCCTTTGATTCAAAATACTCTTTATACCAAGGAGTCTTATTTCAGGATGAAATATCCTGAGCTGCTTCATCAGGAATGTGAAACTGGTATGGAGAAAAGTGTTTAGATTTGTCTTATAACTTATTCATCTCATCCTAATCTATGTTCTTTTGTTCCTTCTCAGATCTCTTGTTACTTGACAACTAAACTGATCTCTCTCTCCATAGCAACCAATTCATTTTTTTTTTTAAATGTATGATACTTGTAGGGAAGTTCCAGACAGGGAAATAAAGGAGCTCAGAAAATTTCATCCCTAAATATGACTCTTTGGTATGTAGAGTATTTTGAATTCAAGGCTTTTAGAGATCAACCAATTTTGGTAAGGACTTCCCGTCTTTCTTCATAAAAAAACAGAACCAGTAAAAGAAAAATTGATTTACTTTCCCTCTACAAGACAGAGATACAGAATGCAACTATCTAGCCCAAATATTTTGAATATAATACCTGTCCCTCATGTTAATTTAATGTCAAAAAAGAATTATTTACAAGTCAATCCCTTTTGCCTCCATCCATTCATTCTCCCAAGTATCTATTTATCCTTCCTACTAACTGTTCATTGCTCTTAAAAAAATTACCTATATTTCTCATACCCTATTACCTTTAATATAAGGATATGCAAACTTCTGGACTCCATTGGGCTATTGAGTAGCCACTCTATGATTCTTCTCGTGCATATGGTAAATAAATACCTTTCTGTTATTAATCTGCTTTATTGCAAATTGATCTTTCAGTGAATATTCCAGAGTGAAGGGGAAGTTTTTCCTCTCCCCCACAGATGCAATAAGATTTTATTTAAATAAATGAGTCATAATTGGTTCTCTGATTTCAATTTTGGGGTTAGCTTCAAGATACCTTTCATTTGGCCAGAATACTCCACTGGAATATTTTTTACTATTAACAAGTATACTCACTCCCAGAAATTTGCTTTTGTCCTTAAGATGAAATTTCTTCATATTTAAATCATACCCATTCCCCAAATTTCATATCAATCCAGAGAACTTCACTGAGTATGATATCTTGTGCATATTAGACTATTTCATCCATTAAGCCATCTTTCTCCTTGCTGACTTAGAATAGGCAACAGTGCTCATTTTTTTTAACTTTTTTAAATTAAAAAACAAAAACCCTTAACTATTATATGGTGTAAAAGCATGAAACCAGAGAGGCAATAAATTTGAAAAGCATGAAAACCAGAGAGGCAATAAATTTCCATGATCAAATAGGGCAAAATGCAGTAGCAAATCTCAGCTCTCTTGATTTCTATAATCCTTTCTTTAAAAAAAGCATTCTGAAGAACATGTAGCTTGACATTCCATCAAGTACAACAATCCTATTAGTTCACTAGCAATTAAAATCCAGTTTTCGTATTTCCAATCATAAGCAAATAACCACTGATGTGTTTTTACTTATAAATAGCTTGGTTTCTAAAATGATGTTTCTAAATCCATTTATTATTAAGCCATAGTATGGTATAAATTCTTTGCTAATATGTGTAGAATTTCTGAAATGGTTTGCCTTTGTTACTATCACTAAAAATCATGGGTAGAAAGTAAAATAATGACCTTTAGTATCACCTATGGAGATACTTCCTTGGCTGTTCAGGTCTAAATGCCATTTCTTATAGGGAACAAAATCATCCTTACTATAATATCTACTCATGTTTGCACTGTAGATTTACTTTCAAACTGTACTATCTCGTTTTCATTTGACAGATGGTCAAATGCTTGAGAAAAGGTCATCATGTGTCATCTACAAATTTTTTTAGAACTAAACCACACCATAATCATCATTATTTTTCCATAGCAAAAGATTCCAAGAACACTTTCAACAAATCACATGTATGTCTGTCATTCTTAAAATATGATTTTCCCCATGGTAGCAAGTGGTCTGGCCAGAAGAGTACAGTGAGACTTATCTTCCATGATTTTTACACCTGAATTTCCTTAAAACAGATCAATAGTGCTAAAGATAGACTTCATTGCTAAACCTGTTAGTAGTTTGCATATGTATTTCACCTACTAAACAGATTATCGGTAAGCTAAAGCAGAAATAACTCAGTTATATTTCTACAAATTTCCACATAAACTATTTCCTCTTATTCCCTGGTCAGTTGAACATTAAATTGATGCTTGAAATTTACATTATTATGTGGAATTGCATGTGATTTAACCTCATATGTTGTCAGTGGTAGTGCTGCATGGATGGAGGTCTTAGGCTTAATTTCCTAGATCAGTGGACTTCTATTTAATAAAGGAAAATCATTTCATGAATAGAATAGTCCCTGAAAAGGAAATCTTGAAAACAAATGTTCTTTTTGAAGTCTTAGCAGTAAAGTCCAAGACATGACAGGGCACTATATATTTATATTTCACTTGCTTTGGGTAGGATGAACTCTGTGGAAGACAATCTCGGTGTGAATGTTGAAACTGCCTCCAAGGTTGTTTTGTTTTGTTTTGTTTTGCTTTTTAATACATAGTCATTGGATCTCACCATTGGTGATCTAACATTCTGAGAACAAACTCTCCAAAGCTGGTGATCATCTGTGAAAAAGAGTTAAAATATATCATTGTCTTATATTAAATAAATGAGGGAAGAGAGTTTAAACATGTATTAAATGAGACTCCATTTAATTTACTTCACATAAAGTCAGTAATTTTGCTTGGTCAATTTAAATATTTTTAATTTATTTTGCATATGTTAATTAGATTCCTCATTATAAATATTATTTTTGAGAGAAAAATGAGTAAAATGATGTGTGACAGATACAAATACAAACACAAAAACAAAAAACAAAGACAAAGGAAATATATCTGATTCTATCAATGCCACAAAGCTTTCTCCTCAAACTACCTAGCTGGTGATCTGGAAATGGGCATAGAATTTTCTCAGCCTTCTAAGTTAGTGTGATGCAGCCTGGAGATGCACATCAAGGCTGTTATCTATAGGACAAGCAGATTAAACTCATTCGCAAGTGTCTACTTCTCACTTCTATTCTCATCTTGAATGGCTCATTAACTTGTTTTGAGCAGTAATATCAATGTATCAATGAGCTGGTTCAAGGCTCTCAGCATGAACTTGGATTTCAAAATGAATGTGACTGAGGCAGTGACTATCATTTTCATACAGCAGCAATTCTGTAGAATTTGATGACCTCCAGTGTAGAAGCAGAGCTGAGGTTTCTCTGAGGAAGAAGAAATTCTGCCCGTACGGGACAGTTTAAGTTGTACTCACAAGTTCCAAACGGTTCTTCCTGATGGCATGCGTTATGGTTGTCAGTGCCCCAAATAAGTAGTTACTTTGATACAGTATATATACGTGTGTGTGTGTGTGTGTGTGTGTGTTTATAACTTGTCCTGCATCCTGGCTGAACCCTGACTAATATACTCATTAATGTGGCAGAGGTGACTATGCATGACTCCCAGTGCTACATAATGCCACATCATGAAAGGTGATACAGCTTCTGGCTGGCTCTCCTTTCAGAAGCTTGCCCTGGAAACCAACCATGATGCTGTGATGAAGTCAAGCAACATAGTTGTGTTCCAGCCTGTAACAACAGATGAGATCCAGATAGGAAACTGTCATCATCATATGCCAGACATATAAGAGAAGAACTCTTCTGGAAAACTCCAGACACACCACTCACTAACAGCAACTACAGAGAAATTCAGAGCAAGACCCAATCAGCCAAGGACAGTCAACCTCCAGCACTTTGAAAAATAATAAATGAACGTCATTGTTTTATGCTAGTGTTTAGGATGGCTACTTAATGCAGCAATAGATATCAGTCACACTTTGCTTTTGTACTATGTCAAAATTACTAAGTTGGAACTACTGATTCAAAGTAGTAGATTGCCACTACGCACCCAGACACACACACATGATTTGAAAGAGAAAAAAGTTAAAGCAGCAGTCTTGTTTGTGCTTTGAAGATAAGCCTGGGTCCGAAGCTCTTACCAGTCACATGTATTATGGTGGATCTACTGACTCACTGCATTGGCTTGAGACAGTAGCCAGTCCACAGAAACTTTAGCTCCTGACAGATCTCCTGGGGGCTATAGCCAGGCTCTTCGACTTCCAATGGCTACCTGCTACTTCGACTTCCAGTGGCTTCCTGCCTTCAGGTTCCCTGCATCCCACAGTGGCCACACTTACGTGAAACTCCATGGAGAGATACTCCAGCTCCACTGCAGGTCACCTGTATGAACAAAGCTGTATGCTAGAGACAATGAAAGATTAATACAGACTTTTGTGCTGGACAAGTTTCAGTTTACCCTCATGGGTTTCACTCATTCTTAAGTGTTTTAGTTTGACTTTCTCTTTTCTCATTCTACTTTTCTTTGTCCTTTCCAACTTTAGAACCATCATGTGATATATGGGAAAAAACTTACATAGAATGTTTAACCAGCATCCATCATCATGTAAAGCTTAATCCTTACAATTAATCCATTTGTCTCTACTATTCTTTTCTAATCAAATCATAATTTACACAAAAGATCCTATTTTGAAATCCAGTAACATGCCTGAAATTTCTGCTTTCAATGATTCGTAGTAACTTAAGGAGTCTGGGCTGTTATAGAAAAAAATACCATAGACTAGGTGATACGAAGAACAAGCATTTGATTTCTCTCAGCTTCCGAAGTTGGGGAGTTCAATATCAAGGCACTGGCAGATTTGGTGTTTCGGGAGAGTTCTCTCTCTGCTTAATAGAGAGCCATGTTCTGGCTGTGTCTTCACATGGTGGAAAGGGGTCAGAGAAGTATTTTCTCTTTTTTAAGGGCACAAATCTGATTCATGAAGCCATTACTCAAAGCTGCAGCACCTAGCACCATGAACTTGAAGGTTAGAACTTCAGCCTATGAACCAGGTGGGGCACAATCATTCAGTCCAGAGCACCCAGTCTTGTTCACACATCTGTTTGTCAACTCCTTTCTCTGTTTTAAAGCCTAGATCTGAAATAGGTGCCCTTACCTTGGTATTTTTTCATAGTCCTTGAGTTTGTAGAACATTTCTTTTATGTTTTCTATCTTCCATCAATGTAGACATTTAACTTTAAAAATACAAAGCACACCTGATATATGTCCTTTAAAGGCTACATATTTCTTCTTCTTCTTCTTTTTTTTTTTTTTGGCCTTTTTCACTATCCACCCTGCCTTGTCAGGTTCCATCCTCAGGCGCTCTACGACTATACTGGCCTGTCCATTTTTGTTTGTTTATTTTTTAATTTCTAAGGAAACTCCTTATCCCTCACCTCAAATATATATTCTCTTCACTTTCCCTTTTAGGACCACTTATCTCTCCCTTAATATTTGTGTCTTAGATTCTATAAGTTTTTGTTCAAGCAAAGGTTCGTTTATACTAGTTGTCATCTTTCAATAGCATAGAAAAGCAGGAAAGAGGACTGAAATTTAAACCTTTAACTTCTCAATCCCTTATCAGTTTTTGGAGATCCTAATTTCGTAGTTAAATGTTAGGCCAAAGAATCTGAGTGTTTTACATTCTCCAAATGATTCTTATAATGATATAAGTTTGGGAAATTCAAATACAGTTTCCCATTTTTTTATTTCATTATTTTCTGCTCTAATTGTAGTTTCTTTTGTTTGCATTAGGCTTGAACTGTTCTTCTTTCTTTAACTTAATAAGGGGGGAAGCTTAAGCTATTTATTTTAGATCTTTCTTCTTTTGTAATATATGCATTCTGTACTATAAATTTGCCTCTAAGCACTATTTTCACTAAAGTTCACGCATTTTTATGTTTTATTTTTATTTTCGTTTAGTTCAAAATATTTTCTCATTTCCCTTCTTTGCATCACATTTTATTAGATGTGTGTTGTTCAATCTCTAAATATTTCTATAAGTTTTGGCATCTTCCAAGCCGTTATTAATTTCTACTTGAATTTCATTGTGTGATTTCTAGTCTTTATGTTTATTCAAGTGTTTTTATCTTAGTGAATACTCCATATGAGCTTAAGAAGAATGTGCATTTGGCTGTTGTTGGATGAAGTACCCTAATTGATTAATTATGCTGTTTAGATCATTTATATCATTGTTGATTTTTTACATGTTGAATCTACCAATTATTGAAAGAGTATGTTGAGGTCTCCAACTGTAATAGTTACGTGGTATGAATTTTTATGTCAAGCTTGCTAGGAGTTGGACTATGTTTAATGTTTCCTCTAGCTGTAGATGCCAGAGTCTTCCAATTGATCTAGAGTGTTTATTTTTAGTTCCCCCTATTTCCTTTGGGTTTCCCTAAGAACTCTTTAAATTGAGTCTGTCTTTCATCAAGTTTGGCTAAAACCCCTATTATTGGGCCATGGTTGATGTGGTGTTGAGGTACTGGGAAGAGGAACATTTAGTGATATATTATCAGTTTTTTAGAGGCCTGTGTCCCTGTGCCTCAACTCCAAGCACGAACCTTCTCTTTCTCCATTTGAATAAGACAGGAAGGTTGGAGGATCTTAGAGTGGGATAATTACTCTTTCCCCAGGTTAGATTAGGTTGGCTGGACTCTTTTTTTCTGGTGGAGAATAAGCCTTTATAATGGAGAAAACTCCAGGTTGACATTAGAATGGTTGTTCTCTTCCCCCTTTGCCTCTGTGCTCTCAAAGATCTTTACTAACTTTTTAGTGGGAGACCTGGTGAGGTCCTGAAGGCAAAAACCACAAAAGTTTAGAGACCCTCCTGAAGCTGCAGCTCCCTGGAGTTCTGACTCTATTGCTGGTCCATACTCAGCCTCCAGCTCTTTGTCAAAATTACCAAATTACCAATGAAATATTACCACTAGTTTATGACTCCAGTGATTTCTGCTCCAAGTAAGCAGGGGTCTGCTTTCATTCTCTGAATTTTCCTCACTTTCTAAAATTCATTATGGTAGTTTGCACTGTGACCTCAATTCTTTGATAGGTCTAAGAAAAAAATATCAAGTTTCTGTTTGTTTAGCTTCTTTTCTTGTTAGGGTGGAAATGATGACTTTGTGAGTTGTTTACCTGTCAGGGGTGAAATTGGAAGTTCTAATCAGGACCACCGGTGAATGTCAGTTGGATGATTATGAAACAATGCTTAAAAAAACATGGCCAATAAAACAATAGGCATAAATTTATTTAACTGTCATTTGCCATTCATTAAACATACATAAAAATATGGTAAAAGCTTAATCAAGTGGAACATATATAAGGTTCTATTATTTTTTAAGAGTTTAAACACTTGATTATACATGTGTTTAAAAGAAAATGTATGTTTCCTGCTATTTTTATTTAGACTTTGCACTGCCATTAGGAGATGCGATGAAATGGGAGACTTGGAGTCTGACCATATTTACGACTTTGCAGGGTACTCTGATTTCTTAGAATCAGGTAACAGGCTGAATGCCTTGCATGAACACGACAGTGACTGACCCAGACTCTCCTTTTGTGTCCTGTTCCATTCCTAACAACATAGAAAAAGGATTAAAACTGGTAAATGGCAAAGATGAGCCATTGAAATAGCAGCTAACTTCCATAATTTGGCATACAGATATTCTTTTCCTTAAAGGACTTTTCTTCCTTCTTATACTTACTGCTGTATAGTCTAAAAAAATAGCCGAGTTGCTTTGGACCCCTGTTTGAAAGGTAAGGTTAAGATAGAGTGTGCCTTTTCTAAACAGTAACAATAAGTTTTCTTTCTCAAACAACCCTGCAAACAGGATGGTTCACAATGTGCATGCTGTGACCTACTTACTGTGGGTTTTATAAGAATATTCATTGTAACAATGCAGTCACCAAACCCAGCTTGCTGAGCAGCTAGAAACCAATCGCAAGGACTTGGACAGGCCTATCCATCTCCAGGGAACATTATCCTCCAGGTACTCAACTATGTTCTGATATTCTTAAATTCTAAATAGTTTTTCTTTGTTCCCTTGCTCTGTAAAAAGAGATGTTTCCAAGATTAAATTTGCTATAAAACTCAAGTTCTTTTTAGTGGAGACTTTGTTTTCCCCACTATTTTTTCCTAAGAATATGGGGGGAAAAAATCCCAAAGGAATGTCAATTTATTTTCCATGTAATATCAATTCATCAGTAAGGGTCAAATTATTATTCTCTAAAGAATGGACAAGTACAGAGGATACTTCCTTGAGTCCAAGAATGTAATCAACTCACTAAAATACTAGCTTTGTTAACCTGAAATATTTTGTGTTTTCTTCATTTGTTAAAAAAAACATCAAAGGATACATACTTCAGTGGGATAAAATACTAAAATGTAGGATATTCCACACAACATTTCAGTGTAATTGTTCCATTGTTTCTGTGTCCTAAAATTTTAACAATGCTGTCTTTCTCATATCACATGCCTTCTCTGTCCTCTCACAGGTGTGCACACACACTGATTCATTTGACTTTGTTTTTTGCTTGGAATTATCTAATTTAATTCCAAGATTAGATACCCCTTACCTAACTGGATACAAAAATGTCTGTAAATTTTCACTGATGTGTTAATATTGAGAAGCTCGTGGCTGCAAGCTGCTTTGGACTGAATGTTTTTGTGGAGGAGAGCCCTATCATGGAAGGCCACCCCGGGGGACTTGGGAAGCAAAACATGAAGTCAAGATGGTTCCTGAGCCCTCAGATCTATGGAATTTGTTGTGCTGAGAGTTGGACTTATGTACAACTCTCTCTCTGTTACCTCTTCCTTCCTTCCTGTCTCTCCCTCTTGGAATGGAAACTTCTACTCTATGCCTGTTCCACTGTTGCAGTTTGTAAATACATAACTTAGTTTCACAGGTTCCCAGGTGGACAGCAGTTTTGCCTCAGGGTGAATTGCACCTTAAGTCTCAGCCACATTTGATGTAGTTGATATGTAGATGAGACTTTGGACTTTTGGGTTGATACTAGAAAAATAAAACTTTTGGGGCTGTTAGGGTCGAGTGAATGCATGTGGCATGTGAAAAGAATATAAACTTTGAGAGGCCAGGGTGGTATATATGGACTGCATGTTTATATCCTTCTAACATTCATATGTTGAACCCAACTTCTCCAGGTGAAAATATTTGGAGTAGAGCCCTTGTGATGGGATTCATGGCCTTTTGTATAGGGACAGGAGAGATTTCTTCCTCCTTCTATGCTCTCTGCCAGCTGCGGACACCAAGAGAAGTTGGCCATCTATAAATCAGGAAAAGATGTTTCACTGAACACTGGACTTGCCAGGGCCTTCATTTTGGATTTTCCAAAGTGCAGAAATGTAAGAAATGAATTTCTATTGTTTAGGCCACACAGTCTATGGTGATTCATAATAGTAGCAAAGTAGCTCACGCCTGTAATCTCAGCACTGTGGGAGGTTGAGGAGGGACAATTGCTTGAGCTCAAGAGTTCGAGACTTGCCTGAGCAAGAGTGAGACCACGACTCCTAAGAAAAGAAAAGCTGGGCATCATGGTGCCTGAAATCCCAATGGCTTGTGGAGCCTGAGGCAGCAGGATGCCCACAGCCTGAGTCTGAGTTTGCAGTGAGCTATGACACCATTGCACTCTGCTCAGGGCATAGTGTGGGACTCTGTCTCAAAAAAAAAAAAAAGAAGTCATGTTTATTTTTTTTCCCCGTTAGCTTAGCAAATGAAAAGAAATACAGTAGAACCCCATAGTTGACCACCTCCCTACACTGACCATCTCTTTACCTTGAACTAATTTTCACAGACCAGACGTGCAACACATGTATATATGAGGACAGTAGGCCTAGTTCTTTATGTTGGCCACCTCCATAGGTTGACCAGTTTTTATAGTCCTTCAGGGGTCAACTTACACAGGGTCTACAAATTGGGAGGTTGTCTAATTAATTGACTAATACAACCAAAAACTATTTTTGAACCAAGTCAAGAATATTGAATGCCAGCTATTCTTGGAAATGCTGTAGTAATTACAAGCTTGAAGGATTATTAAGTATGGTGATGTTAATTTTAACAAACATATTGAAATATTTTGCTATACAGACCTTGATTTATAGAAATTATAGTAATTTCATTTCAAATGTGCTTCTGTAAATGAAAAAAATGTTTGAATACTTCTTTTGAAATCATTTTAAAACAATATTCTCTTCATTAATGTTATATATTCATTCAATTCTAGGCCCCACTGCTATGCTCATTTGTCTTCTTGGGGGTTATTCTAGAAAATATGTGACATTGATATTTTAATTTGTTGGCTGTTGACTCTTGAAATGAGTTATTTTTGACCTGAGTGGCATGAGCTCCCTTCATGCTTCCTGCAGTAGTCACTCTAACAAACTTATGACCTAAAACTACTGAGAGAATTAAAGTTATTAGGGATCGTCTCCTGATGGAGCAGTTATACTTTTTTGAAGGCAAAATAGAAATGTATTTCTTCCTCCATTTCTGAGAGTTTCTTTGCTAGTTCCCTGATTCTACTTTAGATCAACTGGCTATGTTTTAGAATAAAATAAAAATAAATAAATAAACAAATATTTCAATGCAAATTGTATGTCTTTGTTAGTTCCATATTAGCATGCCAAAAATTGAAGCATTTACTATACAAGTATCCATTATTCAGCACATATCTAGTGGAATCCTACCGTGTGGTAGACACTTATTTATCCTTGTGTTTGATTATCTAAAGTAAATAGAAAGACAGATTAGGTAATTACATAAGTACTCTTCTTTTTTATGAAGTCTACTTACTATTTCTATAAAACTTAGTATTTTTTGTGTTTTAAGCAAAGAGGAGTCAACATAAAGAATTATATAAAAATATAAAAATTATTAGAAGAACAAAAAGAAATGACCCCAATGTCATGTAGATGTGGTTAGGTAGAGAGGGCCTAATGTTCAATTTCAAGATGATTTAGTGATTATAGTTCCATAGTGGAACTAACATCTTAGACTTAATTCCACCAATCCTACCCCTTGACTGTGGATACATAAATGATCTCTGTGGGAATAGGATAGTAATTTGAACATCAATACTAAGTATTATGACACTGAAGTGATCGGTAAAATTGAGGCTGTGTTCTGGGCTTGACAGATGAGGCAGTGGAGAGGACAGATAATAGAGAAATTACCACATATCAAGTATACCTAAAGACCAAAATAAAGACTTTATAAAGGAGGTAAAAGTGTGGTTTTACTATTGCATTTAAACTTTTGAGTATGAGACATTCCAAATGGAGAAAGTATCATGTGTACCATAGCAGGAATGAATACGGAATTCAGAGGTACACATGTGAGTTGCCACGGTGGCTTTAAGGGAACCCCAAGTGAGAGATTCTGATTTAAACTCAAACAATCCAAAGCCAGAAAATGAATGAACTTAGGCTTTGTTAGGTTGGTAAATAGAGTAACCAATGGATGATAACAGGAGTATGTAAATATTTGAATATTTTTTTAAATAACTTAATAAAAGAACAAAACCAACCAGAAAAGGAAGAAGCAAAAGCTGAAAGTTATTGAAACTAGCATTAATGATGGTGTTTTTTCTGATGAATTTGATATTAGGAAATGTTCACAAATCTTTTAGAGCCAAGTATTAATAATAGTATTAATAATCTTATCAGCCATATGATCAAGTTAATATAAATAACATTTGAAATTAAAAAAAATTATCACTTATAGGGTTTAATTTTAGAGAAATTAAAAATTTTGAATAAATTATATCTTGTATTCATTAAAAATAGTCTCTCTAACATATTTGGGCCAAACCTCATACTTAAAGGTTAACATATTTTGGTTTTGCCTTTTCTGCTAAATAATAATAACTGAATCAATCTCAATATGTGATTTTTTTATTTAATAATTTCATCTCTCTTTGAAATCCAGTTTCAAATTCTCTACCTTTTTTTTTTACAGTTATTAAATAGCTTTATTTTTTTTTTAATAACTTATCATTTGTACTGAGTGTTAGCAAACACTGCTGGTGGGAATGCAAGCTAGTACGTTCCTTCTGGAAGGAAGTTTGGAAAACACTCAGGGATCTAAATGTAGACCTGCCGTTTGATCCTGCAATTCCTCTACTAGGTGTATACCCAAAGGACCAAAAAGCATTTGGCAATGAAGATATTTGCACCAGATTGTTCATTGCAGCTCAATTCACAATTGCCAAGTCATATAAGAAGCCCAAGTGCCCATCGACCCATGAATGGATTAATAAATTGTGGTATATGTATACCATGAAATATTATGCAGCAGTAAAAAAAATGGAGACTTTACCTCCTTTATGTTCAAATTCTTTACCTTTCAAATTCAAGTATATCTATACATATATATACATATAATAGTACAGTACAACTTAACAGATGATGAGATGCCAACATATTATCATATAATAAAGTTCATGAAAACATGTACATAAAACATGAAAAATTGGGCCATTCTAGCTCTAACATTTTTTAAAGGCCTAAATGCAGCTTTTCCTGAATAGAGATAAAACTATGTTACTCATCCTCATCTTTCTGCTCCTCTCTTTCTGTAAAACCAAAATGTGGGCTTATGTCTAATAGAAACAGCAAATGAACATAGAATTGTAACAGACCTAGATGTAAATCTGATGCTATAAGTATCCCTCTAATCCTGATGCAAATGTGTCATTAGTGTATTCTATAATAAACGTAAGGTGAAAATTTTTCTCAGCAGGGAGAAAAAGAAAGAATTTGAAATAAGATGGTGCAAGCCAGTCTAATTTTCCACTCTGTGTCACACGTTGATGGCCCTCATCATTCAAACCTGGGGGAAAGTACTAGCAAGGCAGGAGCAGCCTGAAACCAGATAAGCCCTACTGTATTAGAGAAAGGGCCGATTAAAGAACATGTTGTATTATCAACAAGAAATCACGTGTGCATTAGTGCACAGTTGAGAAGGAAAATAATTTGGCTTAAGAGGATTAGAAATCCCCAGTTCCTAGTTAAAAGTAATTCAACCACATAGCAAAATAAACAAATTCAATAATATCTGGGGTTTATGAATAAAGATAGTCAGAAGGGAAGAAATGACAATGTGATGATACAGGCAAAGCTTTTTTCTCAGAGCTTCTGAAAAATCTACATTTCAGAAAAGTCTCCCAGAGGGGAGAAAAACAAAGCATGCTCTCGCTAAAGCCTTGCAGCTAAACCATTATTTTGCATTGATTTTTACATGTGTTCCTTTCTCCTAAGAATGTCACATTATTTATTAAAATTATGACATCAAATAATTGATACACGGTTAATGTGTTCTGAAACATAAACTTTGCAAAAATTATGATTCATTATTCTTTGATTTTTATTGCTTTTATATGATTCAATGCAATTCCATTTACTTTACACTCATCTGTTACTTGAAAAGTCTGTTGATGATTCAGCATGGACAATAAGTCAATAAAGCAAAAAGGACCTTCCCCTTGATTATGTGGCCTCCCCTAATTTTCCTCCATGTAAAAGCAGAAATAATAATTTCACTCTACTTTGAAGAATTTTTTTTAACGTTGAATAATTTAAAAATATTCAAGTGAAAATGCTTTAACATTTTAAAACTATGTAAATGAAAAGATATATGACATTTTTATTCACATAATAATTATCATTAATAAACATGCCTTTTTAACACACAATAATAAAATAGTGCGATTGTAATTCTGAGAAATCATGGAGGAAAAGGCTGAAGCAATTATATAAAAGTATATCAAACATGTCAAAATTAAGTCTAAAAATGAAATACATAATACATATATAGATTGTATATATATATTTGTATATATGTATAAATTTGTATATGCATATATATGCACACATATATAAATAGATTTTACCCAAGGATCTTTACTAGCATTCAGCACACACCAGGTAGCAGAAAGCATGTACCCTTTCTCAGTTTCTACCCATCCCTCCCCACTCATGAGACCTTTCATTTTTCAGGACTGTAAAATGTGCATTTGTTTCAGATGTTGAAATTGATGTTGTTGCCAAAAACTCTGCAAATATGGATGCAACTTCTTCCTGGATACAACAAAAGAAACCCTGATATTAGCTTCTTTTGTTATTTGTAAATGACTCCTACAAATGCAGAAAAATGGTCATGAATATTGATTGTTCTGACCACTCCTTGCTTATCACTTCATTAATCTGATAAAAACAACATCGTCAGTAATGCCCTTGTCTCATTTTTTGCTTTTCTTTAATTACCTTTATTAATTCTTAATAAAATTTAAAATGATAACGTAGTATTTTTCTTTTGGCTGCTAAAAATAAATACAAATGTATAAAGAAACAAATCTGAGGACATGGTGGCTCATGCCTGTAATCCTAGCACTCTGGGAACCCGAGGTGGCTCAGGAGTTCAGCCCCAGCAATAGTGAGACCCCTTCTTTCCTAAAAATAGAAAAACTAGCTGGGTGTTATGGTGGGTGACAGTAGTCCCAGCTACTTGGGAGACTGAGGCAAGAGGATCACTTGAGTCTATGAGTTTGAGGTTGCTGTGAGTTATGATATCATGGCACTCTACCCCTAGGGCAACAGAGTGAGACTCCGTATCAAATAAATAAATAAAAGCAAATCTGGTGTGTTTTAAAATTATTTTACATTTCTCATATACTTCTCATAGATTCCTATGTATATATATGGCTGAACTGGATTAAGAAAACAATACCTATACGTACATGTATTTTATTTAGTTTTATGATAAGGTACAACAAAGTAACCCCATACTTATGGGTATAATTGTTTATGGTACTATAGAAAATATAATATTAATCTTTTAATAGATGTATTTTGCTAATGCATCTGTCCAGTTAGTGAAAAATGCACTCTCTGTTATGACTCTAATACTGCAAATAATAACAAGATGAAAGTCAGAAGCCTGATATGTCATGACTTTTTTTAATGTGCCGTAATAGCATTTGCAAGACAAACCTTGAGGTTTTGTATTTTAGGTCAGTTTGTTGAATTCAATCAGCCCTGTAAATCATAAAGCAGAGTTCTTGTTACATTTGTAATGTTCAATAAACACTATTCCTAGGTTGCTTTGTTTTGATGTTTTAGACATTTGCCCTTTACACGTGTTCAACATCATGCTCATATCACACAAATCTCAGGTCTTTCTCTAATTGAATAATCTTACTGCATTATTATTTTTCTGTGATTCATCTCAGCTGTATGTGTTTAATGTGGAGTTTAAACTTTTTCACTTGTTCATAAATTATTTTTGTGAATTCATTTCACCACACTTCATGTTATTTGTCCCATTTTGTGTTATGGTTATTCAGATGTCCTGAAGTAAAAATAAAACGTTATATTACAAATATTGCTTATTGTATAGTAGCTTAAAGGCTGAAATTTGCATTTAATACTTCTTACACTGTGAGTGAATTTGACAGTTTCATTATGTCATTTTAAAATAGTGCTTCTAGCCAATCAACTCCGTTGAAGGTAAATCCTCAGGTAATTAGAAGCAATGACTTGTGATATATTATTTAAAGTTACTAGCATTTGAAAAACAAGTATGTTGGCATAAATTTTTACTCTATTAGATTAAATTTAGGTAATTATTTAAGATCCATGGGATTAATTCAGCTGTTCAAATTTGTACAGGCCAAAGGGCTCAGAATTTAAACTATTTAAAGGTGTTATATGGGGAAGGTGAGAGGGGGGTTTGGTAAGAGCTCACCTAAGGGAGCAGAATGTAAAGGTATACAGCATACCCCCCGAGTGATGGCTCAACTACAACCTGAACTTTACCTAAGAAACACAAACAATGTAACCTAATCATTTGTTCCTTCATATTAATCTAAGATTAAAAAAAAGAAAAAAGATAAAGGTGTTATAATGCAAAGAGCTAAAACTTGTAATGAACACAGTAGGGGAAGTGGTCATTTTCAGTTCTGCCATATAGACTATTTGTACCGATTTCCTTCCATGCCCAATATTTTAACCTGTGATCTATAAAAGACCAGTCCCTTGTTGCCTGGAAAGTGCCCTTTCTCTCTCTTCTCTCTTTCTTTCTTTCTTTCTTTCTTTCTTTCTTTCTTTCTTTCTTTCTTTCTTTCTTTCTTTCTTTCTTTCTTTCTTTCTTTCTTTCTTTCTTTCTTTCTTTCTTTCTTTCTTTCTGTCTCTCTCTCTCTCTCTCTCTCTCTCTCTCTTTCTTTATTTCTCTCTCTCCCTTTCCCTCTCTCTCTCTCTTCCTTTCCTTTCCTTCCTTTTCATTCTTTGAGATTCACTGAGGGTATAAAGAATTAGGTTACACTGATTGTGACTGTTAGGTTAAGTCCCTCTTGTACTTGTTCCCCTCCCCCAGGAGTGTGCTGTATACCATCCCCCTCCCTCTCCCCATCCCTCATTCCCATACTTGCCCCTTGTATTAGATCATCTATTGACTTCATATTAGAATTGAGCACATTGGATATTTGCTTCTCCATTCTTGTGATGCTTTACTAAGAAGAATGTGTTCTACCTCCATTACCCAGGTCAATATAGAAAGTGCCATTTCTTAAAAGAAATTTATTTGAGAAGCTCTTGGTCTTTTGTGTTTTGCAACTGGAAGAAAATTTGGGATGTAAACAAGAGAAAGCACAAATAATTAAGGCCTGAATTAGACAAACGAACTTCAAGTCATAGATGGCCTGGAAAAATAGCTTTTGCTGGTAATAAAATATAAAGGTAAAATAAAAACAATGAGCAACAAAAACCCCAAAATAACCTAAAGGAAGAGCCTGATATTTATACACTTTTAATTTACCACTTTATAAATTGCTTCAAATAGCCTTATTAAAAGATGATTATTTCAATTTTAGATAATATACAAATTAATACATTTAATGTCAGCTTAAAACTGCCATAACTACTTTTTATGTAGTTTCAGATTTGACTTGGTCTTAGTTCCTTGACTAGACTATCAGGGATAATGAAATTATTTTACAAGAATTAGGTAAGATACAACCAAAGTGGTATCTTGACTCCTGTTTTGCAGTCTTTTTTTTTTTTTTTTTTTTGTCCTGGAAATGAATTTTAATTTAGATTTGATCAACAAAGGCCTATGCTTTCAAATTTCATTTTGAAAAAATCTGACGTCTGATACTACTATGAGACAAAGTTGTCCTATCTTGTTTCGGTGATGCAGGTAAATGTAGTCTTTTCTCTTACACGCGTTCTCTCTTTTTGTTGCTTTTTTTATACTACTGGGCAAGCATCTTCTTCCACAGAGGCTGGCTCATGCCCCTGGCGGTTAGAGGACTTCTTCTGGCCCTAGGGTAGAAGAGCACCTAAGAGCATCATGCAGAGTCCTTTTATATATATATATATTTTTTTTTTTTTGAGACAGTGTCACTATGTTGTCCTCAGTACAGTATGTGGCATCACAGCTCACACCAACCTCAAACTCTTGGGCTTAAGTGATTCTTTTGCTCAGCCTCCCAAGTAGCTGGGACTACAGGCACCCATGATGTCCGGCTATATTTTTGTAGCAGTTGTCATTGTTTAGCTGGCCTGCGCCGGGTTTGAACCCACCACCCTTGGTGCACAGGCGCAGAACCCAGAGTCCTTTCTGAAAAAGCAGTAGGGATGCAGGAAGATGGCTCACTTCTTTAGAGATTGCAAATGGTAAGAACCATGCAGACCCAGAGATCCTGAGGGTCATCTTTGCTGCTACAAGGAAAGGTCCTTTTGGGAAGAAAACCATCACGGAGGGTAGCAGAGAGACAAAGATGCCCCTTTGATGACAGTGTTCTATACCCTTAATTCACCAATGCCTAGAGCCAGAATATTCCTTGACTTCCCCAATACAGTATTTGATAAAACCTTTTCCGCATACCTTGGCTAGAATGAATCGGGTTTGAAGTTAAGAGTGAATTGAGTTTAAGCAATAGTCAGTTGCAAATGAAACAGTCCTGGAAAAGATGGCTTTATAAATATATATGTATAGTGTAGGTGTGTGTATCAAGCCCACGCACACTTTTTTTTGGCCATAGGATGAAATCTTCCATAGAATCAAAAGCATAACACTTTGATGGAACCAGGGACAGGGCTCCCAAGGCCCTGATCACTTGGTCTTTTGCCTTCACTGATACTGTCTAGTGTACCCTATTAAGCCCTGAAGATTTGCAGGGCAAAAGTTAAAATACAGGCTAGAGCAATAAATATATTACATTAAGGGATTTATCCCCTCCATTATAGGACCCTATTTTAATGAATTAAATGTGAAATATTCACAAGACCCTACTGAGTACTCAAAGAATCTAAATGTCTCCTTCAGAGTGGTTTTTTGGAGGGTGTCAACTATTTTTTTTTTGAATGCAAGTCCCACTTCCATCGTGAATATTTGTTTGAACATTGTAACATATACAAGCTATGATCTTTTTCTCCAAATTCTTAAAGCATCTGTTTCTTGCATACCCATTTGATATTATTTAAGACTTCACAAAATTTTGGCATTATTTAAAGACTTTTTGTTTATATTTTCATCCCTTCATGCCCCTGGATATTATACCTTCTTACAATTCAAATGCTGTGATTCACATTTCACTTTGACTTGGTTGGGTACTAGTGCAACTCTCTAACTGGCATTATTTTTTGAGCTGTGTCTTTAGTGTTAGAAACTTGACTTTGTCACTCATTAGCTGCATGACCTTGGGAAAAAACAATTGATCTTTCTAAACTATATTTTCATTATATAAGATATTATAATAATATTACATTTGCAAGATTATAGGAATAAAATGAAACACTGTAGAGCATACATTGATAGATATCCTCCAGCTTAATTGTTTTCCATATCTAATTTTTTAAAAAAATATATCAATTCTGTAGCATCAGCACCTTTTTGGTTATAGACGTTCTGTTTCCTATAGAAGTATGACTGTTTGCCATTTCTCTACTTCTCAAGAGTAGATGTAAAACCAGAATGCCACGTGTAACCTGGAATAAGCATATCTAATGCCCTACACTTAAAAATCTAGCCTTCCTGTCCAGTAACCCGAATTCCAGGCTCCTCAGTAGTTTTACTAATATTAACATAGTAATCTAATGGATAGCACTTTATTGTATTATGTAATATATTTATCATTATATATGTTGATATTTACAAAGTGAAGATTGTAAGAGAAAGACAAATCTGTATGTGTGTTCTAAGATATTTTGTTATGGAAAGAATGGAAAAATGAAATGATGATGTTTCCTCTGATTAATTAAGTAGAGGGAGGAGGTAGTTTCTTTCTCTCCCCTCCGTAAGGTGTCTATTTGAAAATATCAAGTCCCAATAATAAGTCTATCCTCTTGATTTTATAATGAAAAGTTGAAGGCTTTCTGACCCTTGCAACAGTAAACACTTAACCTTTAAAATTCACTTTGGAGAATCTGAAAAAGGTGGCCCTGGAGACTATAGCAGGTGCAAACATTTGTATTTCATGGAAATATCTGAATTTTCGTTTCTTCTGCTATTTTACAATAGAAATTTAAGTGAATTTCTCTCTATGCTGTGCAGCACTGGATGGACCATCTGTATGCACGTAATTGATGTGCATACTCAATAATTCTCTGCATCTTCTCTATTGATAAAGTCATTCCCCAACAAAAACATATCTCGGCCACTTCTAGCGGAAGTTTAAAGTTTTCATAATAATCAAGAAAATTCTAATTAAGGCTTATAGGGAGAGAAGGAATAAATAAAAACACCTTGTTCAGTATAAAGAAATGAGTAGAAACAAGTTGTCCCTAACGCCCACCCCCATTTCCAGGTGTTGCAAGCAAAAAGTCTAATTTTGAGATGAGTAACATTTGAGGTGAAGAATTTGATTTGACCAGGCAGGTTTGCATTCTGGGAATACATAAGTGTCAAGACAAAAAATTATTAACACTGGTTTTAAAATTCAAATTTGTCCAACATTTTTCTTGGTTTAGCTTAAAATTACCTCTCTGGTATGGAGCTTTCACTGTTGCTGACATCCTGCCACACTGTTCTTCAAGGGCTGTGACAAGCAGAGATCCTAAATCAGAACAGGAGCTCTAGGCAGCCACCCTGCCCCAGCCTGCTGCCTGCTCTGCCTTCTGGAGAGTGGAGGGTCCATCCTTCAGCTATCTCTGCCTTTGATGGCATTGCGAGGTGGCTTCTGCCAGAGCAAGGAGATTCTGGTGATGATTGTGGAGCATCACAGCCTTGAAAAGGGACTTCTGAAGTTCCATAGTTAAACAGAAGCACAAATGGACTCTTTTCATCATGAATAATCTACATATGCAAGAATGAATACTTTCAATGTTAGAGGAGAGACGTCAGTGAGAGGAAGGAAGGTGCTCCCTGATTATCTGGTCCCTTGGGAGAGAGTTGGAATACTAAGAGCATGACATTATGGCTCTGCCAAAACAGAAACTCCATTTCAAATACTTTATAAAATTCTGGTCAATTAAATATGATAATGTATTTTAATAAGTTTATATTTTGTAAAAAATTATATTTGTTACATAAAATAATGTTTGAGAATTTGTAAAGATGTGATTCTTACATTGTTGACTAATCTATGAAAGCTGATATCATAAGAGATTTATTGTATACTACTCATTAAATTATTCATTCATGAATAATTAATTCATATAATATCCATTAAGTAATCTTCATAATTATATAATAAGACATAAAAATTACTTTAATATCCTGAAGGTGGATGTCTTAATGGTCTATATTAATTCACAAATCTTGACTAAATCTAAAAATAAGAATTTGCTTTTATAAACATCTATTAAATATAAATTTTCTTAAGGCTAGAAAGTTAATTATCACTTTATATCTTCTTTTTTGAAGAAATCATAACATTTTAATATATGAATAAGAATACATAAGAGAAAAATTTAGTGAATTATGTGTATTAAATTTAAATATTAACCATCAAGTATATGACAGACAAAATACTTATATATTAGTTTGTCTAGCACATTAGTTTAAAGGTACTTGATATTCCTCCTAAGAGTGCAAGAGACATTGAAAAGGGGTAATAAAATGGAATTTACAGAAGCAAAAATCACAAGGTGAGTTTCATCTGCCGATAGATGGGTCTGAAGCAGCTGAAGTAATATGGAATTTTTAAAAAAGCTTTCACTCACAAGCTCCATCATGAATAAAATTAAAAGCATCATGAATAAAAGTAAAAGACTTCATTGCCTTCATTAGTTTTCTTACCCCCAAATCTCAAGAATATGCTTTCAATACCATCCATCAGTATCATCTGTGGAGGAAAGGTCACAGATCTAATTCTTCACTCAGGCACAGAGGACATTAACATCTAATATACAATGTGAGATATCATATATAATAATTAGGGTGTAATTATATTCGGATATTTCTTCATAGATGTCATTAGGCACTAGCTGTTCTTCCACTTCAAGAAATCACGGCAGATGCTGTTCCTATGGTTACCGGGGGGATGCATTTATGGAGATAGCTCAGGGCTATAAAAGGAGCAAGAAACTAAGGCAGGATTGCTGACTGTTCTGACACAGTTACTCTGCCAAGCAGTATTTCTCAGTTATCTTTGATGCTAAAACAATTAATGAAACATTTTACATGAATAAACCAACTTAATTAATTTTTAGTTGACTTTAATCCATTTATGGCTGCAGTTTGAGATTCCTGATAGAATCTATTACAAAAACAAAAGACTTTGGGAAAAGAAAAGCAGTCTCTTGTTTTAAGGGAGACAATGTTTTGAAAAAAATGAAAAACAAAGAATTTGTTGCCTCAAACATTGCTAAAGTGATAACTAAAATAGTACAGCTAAAGTCAATTGATATTTAAAATAATAATCCAATGGGAAATAACCATATTCTCTTCACAATTACAAGTTCATTTAAGTAAACATGGCCTAATCTCTTGTGTCTCCTGTTTTGTTTTTATAATGACTGATTTGGAATAAAACCTCCCTATTTTGACAAAATGTCTGCAAAAAGAGAGAGGCAGAGCAAGACAGAAAGAGAGAGAAGAGAATTAAAGCATCACATACCAGGCTCTAAAATAAAGTAGAAGAATTATTGGAGGGTGAAAGAAAGATTGTAGGGAATTATTCATTTCTTTTATAGGGAATTATAATATTTGGTTATAAACCTTTGCATCTTTTACTTTTGCTGTTCATTAATTTGCATAAGAAATGTGATGGTCTAAGGCACTTAATTATTCTTGCTAATTCTGAGACAGAAACCAACAATCTTCTGCATGCAAAAGTTTGTAGAATGCAGATGTTTATACATGTGTGTATCTATTTATTAAAGCTCGCCATTCTGTTCCCTTTTCTAATGAAAGGTAAAATGTTTAATCCTTTTCACATGAAAGTGATACTTTTCATGGTACTTTTACTTCTAAAATCTAGGTTGATTCTTATGAAAGATGCCAAAGTTTTTCTAGCTCATATATTTTTGCACACTTCTGACAGTATCTTAGAAAAACTCAGCATTCCTCCATCCTGCAAACTTGCTCCCTGACTGCCAGAGCTGAGAAACACACACACCGAAAATGGCATTTCATGCAAATTTTCTAATTAAGCAAAGAGAATCCAAAGGCATTTGAACCCTCCATCACATAACCTGACATATTGTTAAAATGAATAATATCTAAATTATTTGTGCATGTCATCACTCAGTGGCACATTGGAGAACAACATCTATTGAAGAACAGGCACCCTCATTTTCCTTGGAAGATTCTGAAATAATTAAGTTAGTAAATCATCACCTAGTCAGGACATCAGGCTCTCACAAGAGCTTTCTTTGATCTTCACCTTGATTATGTATTTGTGTTGATCCCTGACTATAAAATGTACTGACAGATGTATGCCTTGGACTGCATTACTGTGGAAGTCTCGTGATTTGATCTTTTTATTCTAACTCCTTATGTTACTTTGAGATATGTGCGTATATGCAGGGAGGGATATGGGCCGTACCCTGCACCTCCAGCGAGGCAAGCTACTTACAATCACTGCTCATTGTTCAGTAGCCTCCAGAGTGGCATTTTCTATCAAGAAGGTAGTCAATGTTTAATGTCATGATGAAGATGATTATCAAGTCTATATTTTGGTTAAAGTATAAATATGAAAAGAAAACATTTAATATAATCTTTTCCAAACATACATACATGGACACACATGGATACACAATAAGACAAGTATTAAAGAATACATTTTACTTTACCATCAAGACCCACAATAACCACAATAAAATAATAGAATGTAATCCAATAAATTACTACTGCCAACAAAAAAGAAATGGAATACTGTTGATACACAATGGTACAGTGGTATCATGGGGATGTTGATATTATAGGGTAGTTTTATTTCTTCTATATGCTATTTTGACTCTCTAGCATTCTTAATAAGGATGTTTATGCATGTATGTGTATATTTGTATGTATGTATAATATTTTTATAAGGAAACATTTAAAAATAAAAACATTTTAAAATAAAACATTTTAATAAAATGTTTAAGAAAACATTTAAAAATAAAAACATTTAAAATTATTCAAGTAGATGAAATAGGATAGGACCTATTAGAACTCAATTTTCTACCAGGTGAGGACATCCACAATATCCTCTGTAGCAGAGTGACACTGACTATTGTCGAAAGGGCAAGTTAATGAGAAAGGTAATGTTATTGGAGTCCCTATCATTTCATTTTCTTAAGGAATAGCCAGCAAGGGTAGTATGCTACTTTATCATGAAAGTCTGTAGATGAATGGATGAGGACATTATATGAATAAGAAATATATGGCATTCCCAAATCCTTGAACCATCGTCATCCTTGAGAGAAGTGGACTATGTCACAAGGTTTGTTTTATGAAGATATCAACATTTTTGAAAAATATAGAAACAAAGGATAGCAACACAGAAATAAACCAGGGACCTTGACTAGTAGATGAATTTTTTTCACCTGCTATCTGTTACTATTTAATCTATATATGGGGGAAAAAAATCAGCTGAGCTGTCTAGAAACATCTGGATATTATAGTACCCAACAAATATAATAGCTACAGCTAATGAGCCTAAAGATAGGAAAAGTATTACTTGGTTGCTGTTTCAGCCTTCATCCAATGAATATAAATAGGCTTTCGTTGATCTTTTGTCCTACTAAAATGTAATCCAGTTTATTGAACTGGCGAATTACATTAACCATTTTGACATTATTTCTTTATAAATCTAACATAGTGTCCTTGTTCTGTTCTTTCTTTCTCTGTATTGGAGAAACCAGAATAAAACAATATGACTTGCACAAGTTCAGTGATTCTAATAATTGATTCAAAGTATTTATATTGAAAATGCTATAAATTAAAGTATATAAAGTATTTTATGTATATTTTATATATATATACACACAAACAAAAACTGTTTTCTTTTTTTTTTTTTTTGCAGTTTTTGGCTGGGGCTGGGTTTGAACCTGCCATCTCCAGCAAATGGGACCGGCGCCCTACTCCTTTGAGCCACTGGCACTGCCCACAAACAAAAACATTTTATCTGTCTATCTCCAGCACATGCGAGGGAGTTAAATTCAGGACCTCATGTTAACATTGTGGGGGGGGGGGGAGTAGGGCTCCCACTTTTGTGTCTACAGTTATTTCTTCATATAAAAATAATCTAACTTGGTATGTCCCCTATACAATGCAGATGATCATGATGGGATCTACTCTGTAGATTTTTGAAGAAGTGAAACTATATATATATATATATGTATATATAATATATCACATATATTATATACACACTGTGTGTATATGTATTTATACATAATGGTAAACACACAGCATGCGTGCCGGGAAAATGTACTTAACTCATCTTGTTGTAGCTGTTAGCATGTTTTCAAAGAATCAAATCTAGAACTAGGTTTTACGTTGACAAATCCATCTACAGCTAGGGAAAAAGGTTGCACTGAGATTAGAAAGAATGCCTAGGCTAAGCAATGGGCTTGTGAAAATGAACATGTAAAGTTTAATCTAGTTGTCCATCTTTCAAGGCTGGGCCTTCTCCTGAGAAGTGTCTCCAGTAAACGCCCTTAATACTCCCCTGTCCCACCTGGAGGTCATTATATTATACATCATACAGTCAGCAGCCATGCTCTGGGCTTTGGTTATATTTTTCCCTTGGGAATTAGATAACAGAAAACTGTATCTTTTATGAACCTACAACTGGCCAAAACTCCCATTATTTTTAACCTGTTTTCATTGATCTAAGAAAGAGAGAAATTTGGAGAAAGAGGATTATCAGAGGCTAGAAAATTACTTTGGGCTATGCAGAAATAGGCAGAAGCTGATAGTAGGTTTTTAACATGGGAAACTCAGCATATGAATAAAAAACAATATTAGGAGACAGCATTAACAATGAAAGGAAGACTCGTTTTTATTTAGCAGTATTATAGCAAACCACAATGCTGGTTCTATCATTTAAAAACTACTATAATATACAGAGTTTTGCATAACTTACACAACCAATTAGTGAGCTAGCTAGAGCAAACATCTCCTTGGTCATTTTGCAGACAAGAAAAATGCTTTTGAGAAGCAGTAATTTATCAGATCTCATACGTAGGTAAGAAGTAGATTTAAGGCAGGAAGCTTTTCCCTTCCAATAGTTATATTTTTCAACATCATTGATAATAACCTAAGACCAAACTTTCATAAATAGTCAGCAAATAAATTTTATCAGATTCAGTGTTCAAACACTAAATATGTAAATAAGAACATACCATGTGAAGGGTAATAGATGGTAATGAGGGGTAGTGTTAAGTATTCTTTTACTTATTACAACAAAGTTATAAGTGGCCCCTTTCATAAAATAGTTGAAAAAGACCAATATTATTATTACCAACTAATTATATCAATTTGTTCTTAGAAATATACAGAAAATTTTTTAAGGACAGTCAACTGTAGTGACATTTTATGCAGTTTTTTTTTTTTTTTTTTGCAGTGTTTTGCCAGGTCCGGGTTTGAACTCTCCACCTCTGGCATATGGGGCCGGTGCCCTCCTCCTTTGAACCACAGGCGCCGCCCCATTTTATGCAAGTCTAATGATTGTAAATATAAATATATAATATATATATATATTTGGTGATTATTCTGTTCTCACCCCGAGGCATTCCATATAAAAAAGAATAGAAACAGGAGAGTGGTTTTTATCATATATCTTTTCAAATGTCATAGAAAAGACAATTTAGCTACAGTATATAGATGTTTTAATGTGAAATCTGGATAATAAATTGCTAATTTTCTTTTTTTTAAAAAGAAATTATATCTAAAATAAAACACAAAAATAATTAAGGGTGACGTCCAAGGGATTGGCTTAAGCAACTGAGTGGTCTGCACTTTTTTCTGAGATGCAGATTTGGCCCCCATAGTTTTGGAAGGAAGAGAAAGGAGAGAGTAATAGTTCTGTTTTTAAGACATTATTTGAGAACACAGCTCAGGATGGAAGTGCAAATATGAAGGAGGCATATCACTCGCACAAGTCTGAAATTCAAGAGATCTGGGAGAACCACAAGTCTGAGTCGTCAGTATACAGAAATGAATTTAGTCTACACGTGGTATAAATAGAAACAAGCATTGAGCCTTAAACTATTCCAACATTTCATAACTGTATCAGAAAGAAGAGCCAGCTAAAGAGAATAATGAAAAGCTATAGTGGTGCCAGAAATATCCTGAGAGCGTGGCTGGAAACAACAGAAGAAAGTACTCTATGCGTGTTGAATATGTGGAATTCTGCAAAGAAATGTGGGAAGATGAGTGATACTGGAAAATGTGTCATTGGCCTGATAGAAACAAAATTCATTGTTTGAGACAATTGTATCAGTCGAGATTTGATCAGAGAGTCAGGACCACTTATTTGAATAAATGTTTAATTCTATATGTCTAACTTTAAAAAAAACTGTGACAATTCAGTATGCTCTTCTTGTCTGGATCTGTTACGGGAAGGGCAGTAGAACAGTCAGTCGCTACAGGAAGGCGGATGGGAAGACAGGGAATCTCCAAGAAAGACTGGACCTCATGTACCGAAATCGGTCTCTCCTCACCGCTAAGCCTCCAGCTTTGTGATAAACACGTACTTCAGGAATAACCAGCGTCTTTTGTCAGTAAGCTGGGTACATACTTTGCCAAGCTAAAACGCTCATGGCTGAGAAGTATCGCACCCTTACACGAGAGATGAAAAAGAGTTAGTTTTGGTGACTCTAGCCTCTGCCCCTGCCAGCCAGGCGAGCCACCAGTAAACACAACTACATGAGAATAACAGCACCTCACCCCTCCCGGTCCTCCCTAGACTAAAAAGAGCCCTGACTTCAATTTCAGCTACACCACAAGTACAATGTCTCTCCTGGTCTAATTAAATCAGAGTCATGCAGGGAGGAGAATTCGGGAATGCTAGTTCCAGTTTACCTGACTCCATAGAATATAAATGTTTCTGTGGGTTAAAGAGCAAATGGAAGATAAGTAACAATGTACAGTCATTCCAAAAGTTTTGCTGAAAGAGAATTAAAATGTAAATATTTTTGTTGAGTTTACATTGTTCTTGTATTTTTGGATAATTTTAGTCCGGTCATTCTGTACGGCAGGTAGTGGGAAAAGAATCAGCAGAAACAGAGAGATCCGTGCTGAAGAAGGGAGGGTGAGGGTGGAAACAGCAAAGCCCTTGAGAAGGTGAATGGATAAATACTGTTAATCCTGTAGTTCCGGATGTTTCTTTTCAGTCTTTCCTTCTGCCACATATTTCTAATGTAATTTAGTGGTTCACAGAACAGACTCCGGGACAGATCGTCTGGCTATCAATCCTGATCCTACTATTTAATAACTGTGTGACAGAGCATGAATCTCTCTGTCTCAAGATTCTTCTTTTGAAATATCATTAGTAATAGTAGCAAGTCAGCAGGTCACTGGGAGGACAGAAATAATAAGGGTACCATTCATGATCTTATTGTAAATATTAAATAAGGTAATATGTGGAATTCACACAGAACAATTTTGGCATTGAGTAAGTACCATGCTATCTAAATACTTGAAAGTTTATAGTGTATATAATTTTAATCCTTTTCATTAACATTCTAATATTAAGATTTCTTTGTATTCTCTAAATTACTTTATAAATTGATTTATTACTTTATAATATTCTAGCAGATAGAATATAACAAAATATACCCAACTATTTCTTTTTCCATGACAGGCAATTCAAGATTATCAATTGTACATTTAGAAAGTTTCTAATTAAAAAAAAATTACAGTTTTGTTTTGTTTTTTTGTTTTCTATTACGTAATGCTGTAGTGGATATTTTCTCTTTTTTTTTTTTTGCAGCTTTTGGACAGGGCTGGGCTTGAAACCACCACCTCCAGCATATGGGGCCGGTGCCCTACTCCTTTGAGCTACAGGCACCACCCCGTAGTGGATATTTTCAAACATTAAGGTATATCCAATTTGACATTTCTGTAGGACAAAACTACTAGAAGTGGCATTAAGAGGAAATGATTCCTAGCACTCTTAAAGTTATATTTTCTGAAACAAGGTAACAAATGTCTAAAAATTAAAATATAACTTAGTTTTTTTAAACATTATCTTAGGAGATAATAAAGATTGAGGAAGTTAGTTTATAAAATGATAAAATGGCATAAAGTATTCTAATTTTATTTAAATTAAGTATTTCAGCAAGTGTTTTCATCTCTTATTTCTTAATTCATGCTAAATAGTATTGCACACTAAAAAACTATAGTTTTTCTTCAGCTGCTCCTCTGTTAAAGTAAACATTGAAAACTCCATGAAAAATGCCTTCCATAGACATTTAAATTATAGTAATTGCAATAGATTTTCAGATTCTTAGTATTTGCTCTTACTCTGTACCTGATGTTTACAGTTACAGATTTTTCACCATGAAACTTAAAAATGCCATCAAGTGAGATAAACACGGTGCCTGGACCACTAATTGTCAATGACCATTTGAATGTGTTGCTTGCTGCATTTCCCAATTAAGACATATGGATAATTTCTTGGTACAGCAATCGCATTTGCTGTCTTAATAACTGGCGGCAACACTGCCAAGACCATATTCCCACCTGTCTCTAGAAATGTAAGATCTCCCTTGGGTTACTAATTTGCCCATAATTGAGCTCCTCCAATGTGATTCATCCCTTTTTGGAATATTTGTTAACAACTGTAACTTTAAGTGTTAATCACGATTCATGATTGTATAAAGTAGAGTTATAACGAATGTCCCTGAACATTTTCTGGATGAATGCTCACAGTCAGAAACGTTCACTTGAGGTTGTTTTTTTATTTCTTTTTTAAGAAAAAACAAATTGTGACTAAAGCAGAGAACATATGTCTGCACAGGGGAGAAGGAATGCTGTCCTGTGTCAGGGCGCTCACTGATAACGCCATAATCACGGTCCTGAGAAGCTGGCTCCTGGTCTTCACAATCATCTGTCCACGGAGTGAGAAGTTAGGCTGCTCCTGAAAGACAGCAGCTAAACAAAATGAATTCCAGTTTTTCCTTCCACTTTCAATCTGGCATTCACATCTATAAAAAAATGGAAAAGTACATGTTTGTAAAAGTTTACTCTCACGGTTTCCTTGGCACTCTGCTCTCTTTGCTCCTTTTTAATCTCTTCTTTCTTCTTATATCACAGTTACAACCGCTTAGGCACTCACAATTCAGAAGACTCTAAGTGCCACAAATGTACTTCCGCCTTTCCCTCTGAATAACAATACTGGGTATTTTATTACAGAGAGCAAACTAACTTCCTCCCAAATAATAATATTAATAAGAAACACAGATTCAGATTAAATCCAGATGTGACTGACGCAATAACTCATGTATTTAACCATTACTGCTTTTCCTTCTTTTTCTTTTCTTTATCCTCAGTTCCTTTACACCCCCATGGTCCTCTATGAAGTGCTAGCAGGGCCGAAGTTTCTATCCTCAGTCACGTCCCTTTTTTGGTCTGAACACTGTCTGATTTCTTTCTGGCGATTTCAGATTCTATTGTGGGTTGAAGGCTTCCGCGTGTCTTTACTAATGTAGAAACTGCTTCTTAGATGAAGATTCTTTGTTTCATCTATACCAGAATGTTCCAGGAGAACCTCGGTATCATTGTCCTCAGAAATGATTACATAATTTCCCCAGCTCACCACCCTTTCTCTGCCAAACTGGTCTTTATCTTAAATTTCCTGTGTCCAGGATTGCTTGAATATTTGTGAGGTTCTTAAGAAGTCCCCTGCCTCTTTTCCATTCCATAATTCAATCATTTACAAAGGCCTAGTAATCTCGACACCTATAAATCTGAATTCATCATTTTCTATTCTCATTGCTAGTAGCATACCATTTCTTTTATTTTTCCTATAACAGAATAATCTATATTTCTTAAATCACAAATAAATCCTTCAAGTGATCTCGAAGTAATTTTTAAAAATATTTTAATTAAAATTTCATTATATTCAATTATTTTTCAAATCCCTTCACTAGCATAGAAACTCATCATAATCTGTATTAGACTATATTAGTCTGGGTTCCTCAGAGAAACAGTATTTCATATATATATATATGTATATATATATATATATATATATATATAAAGATGTGTGGAGAGAGAAAGAGAGAGAAATGTGAGATTTACAACCATTAGCTTACAGGGTTATACAAGCCAAGAATATGCTATCTGTAACCAAAGAACAAGCAAAACCAGGGATGTAGTTCAAAGGTTTGAGAACTGGGGGAATGGCTGGACCCAGAGTCTGAAGACCCCAAACCAGCAGCTCTAAAGTCCAAGTCAGGAGAAGATGAACGTGTCAGAGAAATAAAGATGATATAGGCATAGAGATGAGAGAGAGAGAGAATTCACTCTTCTGCATGTTTATTTTGTTTGAGCCCTCAAGGAATTGGATGATGTCTACCCACGTTGGTGAAGGCAGGTTCTTTTACTTAGTCTACTGATTTAAAATCTAACTTACAGACACAATAAAAAATAACTATAAACCAGATTTCCGGCATTCCTTAGCCCACTCAAATCCACACATAATATTACCCATCATAAGTCTATCTGTTGTCAGCTTGCCACCCATAAGCATATCTTTAAATTATATCTGTTTTCAAATAAAGACAATGACAGGGTCATATATCTGCCTAACATGATACAAATATCCTGCAGATGAAAACCCAACAGTTCCTTCACCAGAAAAAGAGGTAAAGTCTTTGAGGGATACTTGCTCTTGTCTTGATATACTGTAATTTAAAAACGATGATGCAAAATTAAAAATATAAAGTTAATATATCTTACGTTACATGATAAGGAAAAAAAGGAGAAAGAAAACAAAGGTGTGTGTGTGTGTACACACACAGTTGACCCTTAAACATATAGGAGCTAGAGGTGCCAATGCCTTGCACAGTCAAAATTTCACAAATAATTTTTTACTCCCCCCAAAACATAACTACAAATAGCCTACTGTTAACTAAGCCTTCCTAATAACATAAGTTTTAATCAAGACTAATTTTTATGTTATATGTATAAAATAATAATAAAGCAGACTAAAGAAAAAATATTATTAAGAAAATCATAAGAAAGGGAAAACATATTTACTATTCATTCAGTGGAAGCAGAGAATTGTGAAGGTCATCATCCTCAACATCTCCACATCCAGCAGACACAGAAGGAGCATCTTGACAGCTTTCTCTAGCAGTAATTTACTGTTTCCAGGAATGATGGCTTTGATGACTTCTCATTAAAATAACAATAGCAAATAAATAAATAACAACAGCATCTTTGATGGTATAATCCTCCCAGACTTTCATGATGGTTTCTCTTCCATAGCACTGATAATCTTTTCCATACAGTATCCTATGTAAAGAACTTTGAAGAACTTTAAGATCCCCTTATCTAGAGGTTAAATTTGAGATGCTGTGTTTGGGGTAATCTGACCACTTGAGCATCTCTGGTGTTGAACTCTTGGGGTTCTGGGTGGCCAAGGGAATTGTCCAATACCAACCCCCCGAAAAAAAAATACTAAAAGGCAGTCCCTTAATGGCAAGGTACTTCCCAGCTTCTGGAACAAAACATATACAACACCAGTCCAGGAAAATGGTTCTCAGTCTCCTTGTGCAACCAAAGGCTCCATTGTCTCAGTCTTCTTAGGCAACCAAAGGCTCTTGAAAGCTCAAATGTTAGCAACTTATTATAAATAAGAGCAGTCTTGATAATAAACCTGACTGTATTTGCACAAAATGGTAGAGCTATGCTACCCTTTCCTGCCTTAAATTCTCTTGTGCTTTTCTCTTCCTTACTAATAAATGTCCATTGTAGCTTTTTTTTTTTTTTCCTAGAAGGGTCACTTTCATCTGCATTAAAGAACTTCTGGTAGATATTCTTCTGCCTTGATGGTTTTCTTAACGGAGTCTGAGAATTCTCTACTGCCTCTTGGTTGACAGAAGCTCTCATGTTATCTTTATAGTTTTATTTTCTTTTTAAGGAAAACCTTTTTATAAAATTATCAATCAATCCTTTGCTGACATTGAATTCTTTATCTTTGTATCTTTCACTTTCCTTTTGCTTTATGTTGTCATACCATGACTTTGCTTTTTCTTGACTCATATTATAGTTTGTAGGTATGCCTTTCTTAAAACAATCCTGCACCCACATAAAAACCGCATTTTCAACATGAGACAAAAAGATATTTCACAAAGAATGACAAGGTTCTTGCCCCTACTGGCACTGCAGAGTAATGACTTAGCAAACTTCCTTTCCTTTTTTTTTTTTCTTCTTTTTTTCCTTTCCTTTCTTTCCCTTCCCTTCCCTCCCCTCCCCTCCCCTCCCCTCCCCTCTCCTCTCCTCTCCTCTCCTCTCTTTTCCTTCTGTCCTTTCCCTTTTTCCATTTCTCTCCTCTTTTTTTCTCTTCTCCCCTCCCCTCCCCTCCTCTCCTCTCCCCTCTTATTTTCTCTTTTCTTTTCTTTTTTATAGTCATTACTTCAGATTCATTTATCTTGAAATGGTGGGAAAATGCATGACTTTTGCTGCGGTACATATCAAGAAATTCAACTTTTTCTTGTCACATGGCATTTTAGACAGATACATTTGAGTTCTCCAAAATACCAACATGAAGTGGCTACAAAATTATTGTAGTAGTATAGTACATACTATAGTTAATTTTACATAGTTATTATTTCATGCTGCATCTTTATTTACATTTGATTACATTGCTCTTGACTGTGAATGGTGCCAGATACAATCTGTAAATTATTTTGTGTGAAAGCTTTGATGAATTTTCATTTCTTATAATAGATTTATGTGCATTCTCTGGTAATAAATAACAAAATAGACTGGCATCTACATATGGACTTGTGACACAGCTTACTTCTTAATTTTTTAAGTGGTTCATTTGTGAATTTTTTCAAATTGTAACAAATCTCCCCAAAAACTTTCAAATTATTTATAAAAAAAATGTATAATTGGACCCACTTGGCTCAAACCTGTATTTTTTAAGGGTCAACTGTACCTATGACAACCCCAGTCTTAGTTAATATAACTTGTTACGTGGTTGTAGCTGGTATTTATAACTCTTCTCCACTACCTATTCTACATTTTCTTTGCCTTTGGCACGAACTTCGGCTGCTTGTGGTTAAGCTGGCAGGGAGATCCAAACTTTTATTCCTGAAGAGTGTGGGATATTTGCAGTTCTGCCTGGATAGGGTTGCTCTAGATTTCCATTGACTTTCATCAGAGGGCATTGGAATACAACCAAGCATGGCTTAATGACAGTGTTCTGAAAAAGTGTTGTGAGGGATTTTGTCATTTTGTGAACACCATAGAGTGTACTTAAACAAACCTACATGGTATACACTAAACACCCAGCCTATTGTCCTAGGCTACAATAGTTAGCCTATCACTCCTAGACTACATGTTGTATCAAAGACCGCAGACAGTTGTAGCACAATGTTGTGTATCCAAACATAGCAACAGTAGACTGAAAATCTGGTGTAAGATATAAACACAGTGCACTTGTATAGCACTCTTGCCATGGACAGAGTCTGCAGGCCTGGCAGCTGTTCTGGGTGAGGCGATGAATGAGTGGTGAGTGACTGTGAAGGCCCAGATACCACTTTACACCACTGTAGTCTTCCTACGCACTGTGCACTTGGGCTGCACCCAAGTCGTTTAAAATATTTTTCCTTCTTCAACAATAAATTAACTTTACTTTACTATAACTCCTTTACTTTATAATATACTTTACTTTTTAACCTTTTGACTCCTTGGTATTAATATTTAGCTTAAATATGAAGACATTATATAGCTATATACATGTAAAAATAACTTCTTCTTTTATAATTTTACTCTATAAGCTCTTCTCTATTTTTAAATCATTTTTATTTTTCCTTTTTAAATATCCTGGCTAAATGACTAAGGTATAAAAACACACACTAGCCAGGATCAACGCAGGGTCAGGATCATCCATATCACAGCCTTCCACCTCCACATCTGATCCCACTAGAAGATCTGTAGAGGCAACAACACTCATGGAAGTATCATCTCCCCTCGTAGCCTTGCCTTCTCCTGGAATGCCTCATATAGGACCTGTCCTGGGATGTTTTACAGTTAACACTTTTTTTTTTTTGATAAGTAGAAGGAGTACACACTAACATAATGATAAAAAATATAACAAAAGAATATTATACATTGTACATGCATAAGCCCGTACTGTAGTTATTTGTTGTTATTATCAATTATTATGTACCATACATAATTGTATGTGCTATATATTTACACAACTGAAAGCATAGTGGGTTTGTTTGTACCAGTGTCACCACAGCCATGTGACTAATGCATTGCACTACGATGTTTATTGGTAGGAGGTTTGCAGCTTTCTTATAATTTTTTGCGACTGCCATTGTATGTGTAGTCCATTGTCAACCAAAACATTATATGGCCCACATGTTTTTCTTCATGTTTGCATTCTGTCAAGAAAAAGAGAGAGACAGCTATTTGGGCACTGAAAACAGACTTTTTAAGTTGAGAAGAACATTAGATTGAAGCCTGCCAAGTGCTTAAAATTTGATTATAAGGAAATTTGTATATTCATTTATTCATATAATCATTCAACAGCAGTTAAGGGCTGACATGGTTCTAGGCAGAGAAGATGTGGCAAATAAGGGACTTCTGCTCATAGAATTTTTTCATGGGAGGAAAGGTAACTTAAAAATTACTGTTGGGATTAAATAGCACAAGTGATGCTTAAAGTCATGGAAGTAAATGAGCTAAGCTCATGATTTTGTGTACATACTCAAGAGACATATGGTAGATCTTTGACATACATGAATGTTGCAAAGTTGGTGAAATTAGGAACAATAATAGTATGGAAATAGGCAAATAAAAATTACCAAGAAAATGTGCATCCTGTAGTTCAAGTAAAAAGAAAAGGAAAAAAGAAAAACATAGCATTCAATGGCATTAGGTATTCAGCACACGGGTTGAATGGACTGAGCACTTGAAATTAGCTCTTGGATTTGGAAACATGGAGATCTTTGTTGACAGGAACATATATTTTTAATGGAGTGGAAGGATTAATTAAAGATTGCAGTGAGTTCCTGAGAGAGTGAGAAAAGGATAGTGGACTGTTACCTACCTTTGAAGGTGTTTTTAACACACACTTACGAGGCAGTAGCTTAAGATCTATCTAGTGTCAAGAGAATTTTATCAATTATGTTATTGTATTTTTTTGAGATTAAAAATATTCTGCATGTTTGACTTAGTGCAAAAGGAATAATTATAATTGAGAAAATATTTAAGAAAACAAAATTTTAATAGTCCAGAGTAATGAGAAACAGTACAGAAGTAGAGGAGCTGGCTGTTGAGCAGTCCACCGATGATCTGTCCATGACAGAGGAAATACTGTGTACATAGGTACCAATGAAGAATGATTAGTGGAAGGCATCGTTAAAGCACATACTAATTTATTGCTATTTGCTTCTATTTTTCTAGTGAAATAAGTTGATAATGAGGTCAATTACAGAGAGTAAGGAGAAAGAAAAAAATGTTGATGTTTTGAGAAACATTTCAAAAATATAAAATAATCCTGAAAGGGAGTGACATGAAAGTGAATTGAAAGGCAAAACCGGCAGGGATCATTAAGGTTAGCAGATTTGAATTTAAAATGAGAAATGTCAGAATAGCTGAATGCCTTGCTGGGGCATACGAGGATTTGAAGAGTGTAATTGAGACAGAGAGGGGAATGGAGGTGAGAGCCTATGAAGAAAATAGTATATTGTTCAGTGATAAAATTTAATTAGCCCTAATCATGTAATTGGATAAAGTGCATGGGAGATGTGAGAGAAGTGGATGCACAGTGGAAAAAAAAAGGGAAGAGTGGCTGTGCACATCACGCTTGTCCTATTTATACCAATAGGGGAAATCAAGTAGCAAGAGCGTAGATGGCCACCAAACACTTTCATACTCATTTGTTACAAATTTGCACAAAGGATAGAGTCAGTCTCTCCCTCTTTTTCTCTTTCTCTTGAGGAGAAAAACGAAAAGATATTTAAAATTTGAAAATTTTTTAAAGAGGAAGTACATAATATCCAGGAAAGTTTTTAGAAGTGCAAATTTCTAATTTACTGGAATAAAAAAAATGAAAGTAGTGGTAAAATTTTAGCATTTCAGAATAATAAAATTAGTCACATTTTCCAAAACACAGGAATAGAAATTCATAAATAGTTAACAGATTATGATTAAAAAGACATTTTTTAAAGAAACTTTATTAAATAAGGAAGGATAGCAGGAATATAAAAAAATATTGAGCAACTAAAATCTGCCAAGTTTGAAGTACATGAACATAACTTGGAAACAAAACAGAGATATGGAAGGCAAATTTTATGAGATTCTCTAGAATTTAGTGAAAAAAAGAAAAAAAACAGTAATGATTTGAGAGAATTTGTGTGCATGTGATACTTCCAGTGGCTAAGGGAAAACATCCTCCTCACTCTCCAAAGTTTCACTGAAAATCAACTGACAAAAGGCAGATTAACAAGAGAAAACACAAATTTATTCATGTGCACGTGTAGAGAGAAGTAAACAAAATATAAACTCTAGAGGGGCTACCTGTTTTATGCTTAAAAACTCTCTCACAGGGAAGAGATGGGTGTCCTGGGAGGTGAGAGGCAAGTCTTGAGAGAAGATGAAGAGCAGTGCTACACAGGGACAAAAGTTATCTTAATAAGCAGATAAAATCCCCCAAATAGTTAGTAGTCTAGCTTCAGAAAAATAAACGGAAGTCTATCAGGGTATGGTGACTCCCAGTCTCTTCTTTTCATAAGGATTTTGATGTGGAGGTGGGTTCTGAGCCCTCTCAGCATGTCAAGTGCCATTTTTTGAAGGTGTCATTTTCAGAGACCCAAAATACTCCAGAGAAGAAAAAAAACTCCAGAAGAAGCAAAAATCAAATATTCACCAAGGTAAACACATGACTTAGTAACTAAGTAGATTGAAAAAAATTTTACAAGATTCTAGGGGAATCTAATGCAAAGAGAATCAAAAGGCAGGCACAGTGATTCACGCTGGTAATCCTAACACTCTGGAAGGCTGAGGCTGGTGAATTGCCTGAGTTTAGGAGTTCGAGACCAGCCCAAGCAAAAGCAAGATCCCATCTCTATTATTAATGAGAAAACTAGCCACGTGTATTAGTGAATGACTGTAATACCACCTACTTGGGAGGCTGAAGCAAGAGGATCACTTGAGCCCAAGATATTGAAGTTTCTGTGAACTATTATGATACCATGGGACTCTACCCAGGGAAACAGAGTGAAACTCCATCTCCAAGAAGGGGGGAAGAAGAGAGAGAGAATAATAAAAAAAGAGAAACAAAGAAAAAACAAAAAAGAATATCACAGAGAAGAAAAAGATTCAAGAACATTTTGAATGAACAGAAAATTTCATCTTTAAGGAAAGATTTTCTTTTGCAATTCCAAAACTAGAAGACATTTTCATTTATAGCATGGTTTACCTAATATTTTAAGCCAACTCTTTGAAATCTACTCTCAGAATAAAATATTTTTTAAAAAGTATTCCTGCTGTGACGATGCACTGGGTCACCCAAGATCTCCGATAGAGTGATACAAGGAAATTAATGCTGTTTTCATTCCTGCTAACACCAGATCCAATCTACAGCCCACAAATTAAGAATCATTTTTTAAATTTTAAGTCATATTAAATAATATTAATATTAAATAATATGACTTAAAATTTCGTAAATAAGAAACATATTTTATAAAACCATCACAGTAATAGACAGTAATTTTTCAGATGGATCTGGGCAAAGTAAATTAAAATCTAAACAGAACTCACCATTCTAGATGTTATTAAGAACATTCATGATACATGGGAGGTCAAAGTATTAACATTATTTGAAGTTTGGAAGAAGTTGATTCCAGTCTTCATAGATGATTTTTTTTTAATACAGTCTTATTCTGTCATCTAAGGGTAGAGTGCCATAGTGTCATAGCTCACAGCAATCTCAAAATTGGGCACAAGCGATCCTCTTGCCTTAGCCTTCCAAGTAGCTGGGACTACAGCTATTCTTAGAAACAGGGTCTTGCTCTTGCTCAGGCTGCTCTCAAACTCCTGAAGCTCAGAAATCCACCACCTTGACCCCCCAGAGTGCTGAGATTACAGGCTGAGCCACTGCAGCCACCCCTTCATGGGTGATTTTGAATGGTTCAAGATTCAGTGGAGGAAGTTACCACAGATGTGGTGGAAATATCAAGAGAACTAGAATTAGAGGTGGAGCCTGAATTTGTGATTTAATTGGTCCAATTTCATGATAAAAAAATGGATAGAGTTGCTTCATGTGGATGAGTGAAGAAAGTAGTTTCTTGAGATGGAATGTACTTTTGGTGAAGATTCTGTGAACATCGTTGAAGTGACAGCAAAGGATTTATAAAACCACATCGGCTTTGTGGATAAGGAAGTGGCAGGATTTGAGGATTGATTTTAATTTTGAAAATTTCTACTGTGGGTAAAATGCTATCAAAAAGCATCACATCTAATGATAATCTTTCCATAAAAGGAAAAGTCAGTTCATATGGCAAACAGTATTCTTGTCTTATTTTATGAAATTGCCACAGACCACTATCATTGAAGCAACACTTTACCAGGAAAGAGATTATGACTGGCTAATGGCTCAGATGGTCATTAGTGTATTTTAGCAATAAAGCCTTTTTTAAAATTTATGTATATTTTTGGACATAATGTTACTGCACACTTAACAGCAGAATATGAACATACTTTTATAATAGCTGGATGACCAAACAATGTTTGTGACTTATTTTATTCCTTAGTAGAAGCATTTTTATCACCATTAAGATATGATTTTTTGGAATTTATAATATTATTCACATTGTATATTAATTGAACCAAGTTTTTTGAGCATAACATGCACAAATTGATTAGGAAATTAGAAATAACTTATTAGGAAATTCGAAATCTAACATCTGTGAAATACTGCAGCCATCGTTTACTTAGTAAGGAAGATGATATAAATCAATCTATGTAATTAGTTACATAATTTCTGAATAATATGTTTCACACTATATACTAACAATATCACAAAGCTAGAATAAAAACATGAATCTAAATTTGCATTTTTAGTGCTTAATATACTTCAGGTATTATACTTGACTTGGTACGTATCATTTACTTCCTACTTGATAACAAAAATATAATAATATATGTCCTAAAATGTCCTGTTTTATAGATAGGGAAAAGCTGCTTAAAGCAGTAACATGTCTTGTGCAAAGTAAAGATGTTGAAGCTGAAATTTAAACACAGGAGATCTTATGTTATGATTCAATTTATAGCTACTAGGATAAAATTTGTGACATCCAAAGTAACAATTTACATCAAAATACTGACCAACATTGTTGTGAATTTATATATATTTATATTCTTCATACCTCTCCAAGGTGATATTTATGTAGCATGAAGATACCAAAGAAAAATTTACGTAGGTGTGATTTTTTTTCTATCAGCCGTTTGCAAGAACTATATTAGTAAATCATCAGGGACATTGTGTATTAATCGCTATTTATTTTGAGTTACTCTCGTATTTCATATGGATGCTGAGAGATGTGTCTTTTAATTTATAATAGTGGTTACATGAACTCCCATCAGGAAATACCCTTCCCTGAAGAAAACAAAAAGGAAATCCTAAAAATAAAGGAAAAGTGGGATATATATTAGCATGAGACTGCGTGTATGATTTGCATCTTTTAGGAATCTTTTTCAGACTATATTTTTTTTCTGTGTCTCATTTGACACCCTTATGGCTCCATATATTTATAGAATTTGTAACAGTGCTGACTAATATGACATAAAATCATTCACCTTATCTTTGAATAGAAATTTTGAAAAATTGATCTTCAAGCTCTAACTGATGATTTTATAAACACCAAATTGTTCACTTCCATAATTTGATTGAATAGCATTAGTGATTTTGGTGACCTTTGGAAATTACAACTTACAAATCCATTTTGCTTTGTTTTTCTTAGACAAAAAAATAAAAAATACCCTAAAATGTTATGAGTTTACAAAATCCCACCTACATTATAATAAAGCAGGATGTGTACAGAGGGAAACAAGTGCATTGTTTAACAGCTGCCTTTGTCAGTTGTCATGTTTATTCACCAGTGACTAAAGGATAAAAGTTAAAAAAAAACAAAACACAGCATTAAAAATGTATAGGGAATAAATCTGTTATGCTGGAAATCAAATAATTAACTAGTGACTTGTAATTCAAACCTTAATTTAATGCCACTTTTATAGAACATGAGAGAATTTATGCAGTAAGTATATTATAATAATGATGGTAATACTAATAACATGGAGTCCGTAAATTATCTTTTTCAAAACCTGTTTGTAAAATTTTGAGGGATTTTCAAAACCTGTTTGTAAAATTTTGAGGGATTATTAGAATATTCTTTATTCTCCTCATAGTTTATAAGCTATATTTAAAAATTCATGGAGAGAGAAAATAAATCTTGTACTTCAGCAAGATGAACACTTCATTGGATTAGCCGTGTAAGTAGACAAAATCAAGAACAATTCTATATATTTTTGGAGGAAACTTCCATATTGTTTTCCATAATGGTTGTACTGATTAACATTCCCTTCAGTGGTAGACCAGGGTTACCTTTTCTCTACATCTTTGCCAACACTTGTTAATTTTATTAACAGCCAGTCTCAACAAGAGTTAGGAGGTATGTCTCATGGCTGCTTTAATCATCATTTCCCTGGTGATTATATCTACATAAAAATGTAGAGCAGTTTTAATATATAGACTGGTCATTTGGCTGTGAGTCTTCTTTTGAAACATGTCTATTCAGGTCTTTTGTACATTTTTAAACGTATTTTTCATTTTTGCTACTGCATTTTTGAGTTCCTTCTATGTTTTGGAATTACCCTGTTATTAGACGTATAGCTGGCCAAGAACTTCCCTACCCTGTTGGCTGTCTTTTCCTTCTGCTGATAGCTTACTTTGTTGTGCAGAAGCTTTTTATTTTGATGTAACCCTATTTGTCTATTTTTGGCTTTTGTTGCCTGTGCTTTTGGAGTTATAACCGAAAATGTTTGCTAAGACCAATGTAAGGAAGCTTTTTCAGCTGGGGGTAGTGGATCGCATCTGTAATCCTGGCACTCTACGAGGCCGAAGCTGACAGATTGCTTAAGGTCAGGAGTTTGAGGCCAGCCTAAGCAAGAGTGAGACCCTGTCCCTACTAAAAGTAAGAAAAGATTAGCTGGGTGTTATAATCCTATAATCCCAGCTGCTCCGGAGGCTGGGGCAGAAGGATTGCTTGAGCCTAGGAGTTTGGGGTTGCTGTGAAGTAGGTTGATGCCACGGCACTCTAGGCCAGGGCAACAGAGTGAGACACTATCTCAAACAAAAAAAGAAAAGAAGCTATTCCCATATGTTTTCTTCCAGAAGTTTTATAGTATCAGGACTGTGTTTAAGTATTTAATCTATTTTGGGCTGATTTTTGTATGTGGTATGATATAAAATGATTCAACAATTCCAATTTGGGGTATACATTCTAAGGAAATAACATTATTATGTGAAGGGAATCCATTCATCACCATATTCACTGCAGCAGCATTCACAATATCAAGATAAAGAACTAACCTAAGTGTTTATCAATGGGTAAATTAATACATGCATATGTACATATATGCACACTCACACAATGGATTACTACTCGGTCTTAAACACAGAAAAGTAAATCTTGTCATTGGCAATGATGTGGATGAACCTGGAGAAAGTTATGCTAAGTGAGCTGAGCCAGGCACAGAAAGACTAAATGATCCAATAAGTCAACTGTAACCTATAAATAAGTCAAACTCACAAAAACAAAGAATCATGATTTCTAAGACCTGGGACAGGAGATGGAAGCTGGAGAGATGTTGGTGGAAAGATGTAAAATTTCAGTAGGCAAGATGATAAGTTCTGGAGCTCTACTGAATAGCATGGTGTCTATAACTAACAACAATGTATACTTGAACATTGCCAAGAGAGTAAATATTGAATGCTCTCACTATACACACACACACACACACACACACACACATACACACACACTACATATATATGTGTGTGTATATATACATATATATATATGACATGATGGATATATTAACTAGCTTGATTTCAAATTTTTATCTATATTATAGTATCACCTTGCATACCATAAATACAATCTTCATTTCCCAATTACACCTAAATAAAGCTTAAAAAGAATAATTATTTCATTTTTATATACAGTGTGCAATTTAGAACCAAATTCAATATAAATCACCTCTGTATTAATAGAACTACGTATTGTGTACATATATAAATTCTAAATTTAAACTTTAGTTAAAACATCTAAAATGGCAGAGCTAGAGCAAGGTTTGAGAACATTAGTCACCATCTCCAATGAAACCCCAAATACGTGCTCTCTACATTTCACAGATAATTAAACTGAGATTCACTCAAACTAAATTATTTGCTCAAGTTTATTTTAAAATAAGAAAGTGACAGAGATTTCATACTTCAATAGCCAACCCTGGTGTTCTTTCTCTAACATGAAATAGATAAGTTTAGAGGCAAATAAAAAGAGAGTTAAGAAGATAGTAAAATATACATTATATAAGTAGTTAAATTAGCAGCATTGTTATGCTATTTATTTTCGTAGTTTAAGTTCATGTCATTATATTAAAACTATTCATCCTTAAATATTTAATATTTAGAAATATAAATATTTTCTCATTAGCACAAAAATAGGTGGGTAAACTTTAGTTCTAATTCAATATAGAAAAATGACCTTATTTTTGCTTTTTTCTTCTTTTGTTATAAGCGTCATTTTCTCCATGTTCTATGCCTACCTGGCTACACACACGCACAGTATGTATCTAACGCATGAAAGGACGGTTTACAAAAACAAAGCATGATTTCCTTATCTTCACAGTTTATTTAAATGTTTAAAAATACTCAAGAATATCAAATTTTAAATATGTGAATATCCCTAGGTTTCTTATTTAATAATCAAAATATGCCCTTTGTTTAAACACTCTCAGATCTCAGGTATTTAAGCTGTGTTTAAAAATTGAAATAATGCCATAGCTTCATTTTCTCTACAAAAAAATGCTTGTCTTTTAATGTATTTAATTGAGGTCTGATTTATATGCAAAGCAATACACAGATTGCAAATGCACAGTTTGATGAATTTTCACAAATACATGTACTCGTGGGCCGGCATCTCAATGCTGCCAGCTCTCCAAATATTCCATCTTATTCCTTTGCAGACAATCCCCGAGACCCTCGCCCTCCACCCCCAGCAATCACTGATTTGCTTTCTGTTACCATTGAATTGTTTTACATGTGCTAGAATTTAGTATAAACGAAATAATGCCCTATTTAGATTTTGTGTCTGATTTTGGAGTTCAAAGTGTTTTTAGCTGAACCTTGCTATGCGTGTCAGTAGTTTGCCCCTTATGCTAATGAGAAGTGTTCTGGTGTGGAAGCAAACAACACTTAGGAGGGAGGGCATTTGGCGGGACCTCACCTAATGTGCACAAAGCAAGGGCACGCTTCAGAATAACTAAGAGTAAATTATAAACGTCTGACCGCAAAAATAAATCAGTGAGGTGATGGTTATGTTAATCAGTTTGATTTAAGCATTCTACATTGTATATTAAATCAGCACATTGTACCCCATAAATGTATATAGTTATGATTTAATAAGAAATTAAATTGAAAAAATAAACATACATTTGCAGATGAGTAGTTGAGGTATATAATATTCGGAATTTTTATTAATAAAGTCACTATAAACACATCAGGTCTTTTTTGGACATATGTTTGTGGTTATCTCAAGCAAATTCATAGTCAGGAGTGGGCGGCACCTGTGGCTCAAAGGAGTAGGGCGATGGCCCCATATATGGAGGTGGCGGGTTCAAAACCCGGCCCTGGCCAGAAAAAAAAAAAAAATGTCAGGAGGTTCCCAGATCACATGATAATTGTATTGTAGGTGCTTATTTTATTTATTTATTTATTTATTTATTTTATTATTATTATTTTTTTTTTATTGTTGGGGATTCATTGAGGGTACAATAAGCCAGGTTACACTGATTGCAATTGTTAGGTAAAGTCCCTCTTGCAATCATGTCTTGCCCCCATAAAGTGTGACACACACCAAGGCCCCACCCACCTCCCTCCTTCCCTCTTTCTGTTCCCCCCCCATAACCATAATTGTCATTAATTGTCCTCATATCAAAATTGAGTACATACGATTCATGCTTCTCCACTCTTGTGATGCTTTACTAAGAATAATGTCTTCCACGTCCATCCAGGTTAATACGAAGGATGTAAAGTCTCCATTTTTTTTAATGGCTGAATAGTATTCCATGGTATACATATACCACAGCTTGTTAATCCATTCCTGGGTTTGTGGGCATTTAGGCTGTTTCCACATTTTGGCGATTGTAAATTGAGCTGCAATAAACAGTCTAGTACAAGTGTCCTTATGATAAAAGGATTTTTTTCCTTCTGGGTAGATGCCCAGTAATGGGATTGCAGGATCAAATGGGAGGTCTAGCTTGAGTGCTTTGAGGTTTCTCCATACTTCCTTCCAGAAATGTTATACTTTTTGCAGTCCCACCAGCAGTGTAAAAGTGTTCCCTTCTCTCCACATCCATGCCAGCGTCGGCAGTTTTGAGATTTTGTGATGTGGGCCATTCTCACTGGGGTTAGATGATATCTCAGGGTTGTTTTGATTTGCATTTCTCTAATATATAGAGATGATGAACATTTTTTCATGTGTTTGTTAGCCGTTCGTCTGTCATCTTTAGAGAAAGTTCTATTCATGTCTCTTGCCCATTGATATATGGGATTGTTGGCTTTTTTCATGTGGATTAATTTGAGTTCTCTATAGATCCTAGTTATCAAGCTTTTGTCTGATTGAAAATATGCAAATATCCTTTCCCATTGTGTAGGTTGTCTCTTTGCTTTGGTTATTATCTCCTTAGCTGTACAGAAGCTTTTCAGTTTAATGAAGTCCCATTTGTTTATTTTTGTTGTTGTTGCAATTGCCATGGCAGTCTTCTTCATGATGTCTTTCCCCAGGCCAATATCTTCCAGTGTTTTTCCTATGCTTTCTTGGAGGATTTTTATTGTTTCATGCCTTAAATTGAAGTCCTTTATCCATCTTGAATCAATTTTTGTGAGTGGGGAAAGGTGTGGGTCCAGTCTCAGTCTTTTACATGTAGACATCCAGTTCTCCCAACACCATTTATTGAATAGGGAGTCTTTGCCCCAAAGTATGTTCTTGTTTGGTTTATCAAAGATTAGGTGGTTGTAAAATGTTAGTTTCATTTCTTGGTTTTCAATTCGATTCCAAGTGTCTATGTCTCTGTTTTTGTGCCAGTACCATGCTGTCTTGAGCACTATGGCTTTGTAGTACAGACTAAAATCTGGTATGCTGATGCCCCCAGCTTTATTTTTGTTACAGAGAATTGCCTTAGCTATATGGGTTTTTTTCCAGTTCCATACAAAACGCAGAATCATTTTTTCCAAATCTCGAAAGTACGATGTTGGTATTTTGATAGGAATGGCATTGAATAGGTAGATTGCTTTGGGAAGTATGGACATTTTAACAATGTTGATTCTTCCCATCCATGAGCATGGTATGTTCTTCCATTTGTTAATATCCTCTGCTATTTCCTTTCTGAGGATTTCATAGTTTTCTTTATAGAGGTCCTTCATCTTCTTCATTAGGTATATTCCTAGGTATTTCATTTTCTTTGAGACTATGGTGAAGGGAGTTGTGTCCTTAATTAGCTTCTCATCTTGACTGTTATTGGTGTACACAAAGGCTACTGACTTGTGGACATTGATTTTATATCCTGAAACATTACTGTATTTTTTGATGACTTCTAGGAGTCTTGTGGTTGAGTCTTTGGGGTTCTCTAAGTATAAGATTATGTCACCAGCAAAGAGGGAGAGTTTGACCTCCTCTGCTCCCATTTGGATTCCCTTGATTTCCTTGTCTTGCCTAATTGTATTGGCTAGAACTTCCAGCACTATGTTGAATAGTAAAGGTGACAGAGGACAACCTTGTCTGGTTCCAGTTCTAAGAGGAAAAGCTTTCAGTTTTACTCCATTCAGTAAAATAATGGCTGTGGGTTTGTCATAGATAGATTCAATCAGTTTTAGAAATGTGCCACCTATGCCTATACTCTTCAGTGTTCTAATTAGAAAAGGATTCTGGATTTTGTCAAATGCTTTTTCTGCATCTATTGAGAGGATCATGTGATCTATATCATGTGAAATAAAACAGGAAATCATTAACTTCCTTGAGCATAATAACAATGAAGACACAAGCTACCAAAACCTGTGGAATACTGCAAAAGCAGTTTTGAGAGGAAAATTCATCACTTTAGATGCCTACATTCGAAAAACAGAAAGAGAGCACATCAACAATCTCACAAGAGATCTTATGGAATTGGAAAAAGAAGAACAATCTAAGCCTAAACTCAGTAGAAGAAAAATATCCAAAATCAAATCAGAGATCAATGAAATTGAAAACAAAAGAATCATTCAGAAAATTAATGAAACAAGGAGTTGGTTTTTTGAAAAAATAAATAAAATACATAAACCATTGGCCAGACTAATGAGGAATAGTAAAGTAAAATCTCTAGTAACCTCAATCAGAAATGATAAAGGGGAAATAATAACTGATCCCAGAGATACAAGAGATCATCTCTGAATACTACCAGAAACTCTATGCCCAGAAATTTGACAATGTGAAAGAAATGGATCAATATTTGGAATCACACCCTCTCCCTAGACTCAGCCAGTAAGAAATAGAGCTCCTGAACAGACCAATTTCAAGCACTGAGATCAAAGAAACAATAAAAAATCTTCCAACCAAAAAATGCCCTGGCCCAGATGGCTTCACTCCAGAATTCTATCAAACCTTCAAGGTAGAGCTTATTCCTGTACTGTAGAAATTATTCCAAAAAATTGAGGAAGAAGGAATCTTCCCCAACACATTCTATGAAGCAAACATTACCCTGATACCAAAACCAGGAAAAGACCCAAACAAAAAGGAGAATTTCAGACCAATCTCACTCATGAATAGAGATGCAAAAATTCTCAACAAAATCCTAGCCAATAGATTACAGCTTATCATCAAAAAAGTCATTCATCATGATCAAGTAGGCTTCATCCCAGGAATGCAAGGCTGGTTTAACATACGCAAGTCCATAAACGTTATCCACCATATTAACAGAGGCAAAAATAAAGATCACATGTAGGTGTTTATTTAACTTTTTAAGAAACTGCCAAAGCGTTTTCCAAAGTGTGTGACCATTTTAATTCCCATAGGCTCATTGGTAGTAGCTTTTCAGTTGTTTCTTGTTCTCTCCAACATATGGTCTTGCCGGCCTTTCAAATTTAGCTGTTCTAGTGGGTGTGTAGCGATATATTACTGAGATTTTAATTTTTGTTTCCATGAAGACCAATGATAGTGAGAATTTTTTATGTCCTTACTGACCATTGCATAATTTATTTATTTGTTTTTGGTGAAGTATCTTAGTTTTGGTCTATTTTTAAAATTGAGGCTTTTGTCAATTTTGAATATTGTATCTTCTTGTTACATACAATACAGAATTTGTTACATACATTTATTTTAAATATTATTTTAAATAATTTTTCCTAATACATTAAGTGCCTTTTTATTTTTTTAAGTGAAATTTTTAAAAGAACATTATTTAAAATTTATAAAATCTCATTTGTTAGTTGTCTATTACTATGTAACAGATCTCTTTCAAATGTGACACCTTAAATCAATGGCAGTTATTATCTTCCATAGTTCTGAGGGTCAGGAATATGGAAGTGGAGAGGTGGAAGGTCCTGGCTCATGGTCTCCAGTGAGGTCACGGTAAAGCTATTGAAGAGGAGGAAGGTTCTGGAGTGCCATCTCCAGTGAGGTCCGGTAAAGGTATTGGTTTGACTGGAGCTGAAGACTCTGTCTCTCAGCTCGCTCACATGATCATAGGGTGGTCCCAGCTCCTCAGTACATGGCCTTCTCCATATGGCTCCTTGTCTCCAAGCAGCTAAAAATATCCTGAGAGTGTTATCCAAGGAGCAGAGAGGTGGAGAGCAACCGAGGTAAAAAGCACAGTGTCTGACATAATCTCAGAAAATGATATACCAGCACTTCCTCCTTAGACGACTGGTCACCCACCCGGGTCCTTGTGTAATGTGGAAAGTCTGCTATATGGGAGTGTGGAGAACAGAGGAGACCAGAGCTATCCCAGAGACTGCTTATTACATACATTTATTAATATTTTCTTTCATGGTATTGCTTCTTGTAAACTATCTATACAAAATTCACCTACTCTTACATGATAAAAATGTTTTCCTTTGTTTCCTTACATAAATTTTAAGTTTTCAGCATTTTGGTTTAGGACAAATACCCATTTCAAGTCAATTCTTTGTATGATGTGTTATAAGGATTGAAACATCATTTATTCTATATAATGTCCAGTGGTTTCAGTAAGAGACTAACTTACTCATGTGAATTACTTTAGCACAAATATAAAATATTAATTGACAATATTTTAATTTTTAGGAGCACTGAATAATCTCCCACCACTTTCCACCTTCCCATGGACAACAAGTACAAATTTTGAAGAAAATAAGACCACTAGATATAGGTGGGTAAACTGAAATAGTAAACTTCTGAAAGGAGTCAAAATATGGAAGTTGCATGGTGATTTTCCTTTTTAGTTGCTCTTAATTTGTGTTTAACTCAGTTCCATTTCCTAGTGTTTGAAATCCTGATGAAAACCCAAGTCTCTCTGGCATTAAGAGAAAAAGAGAAAGACCTCAGGACAAACATAGCCAGTTAGAAAGTTAAAGGTAACTTGAGAAATCCTGAAAGCACAAGCCCAAGTTGAATATACCAACTCTGAAGAAGTTTTCCATCACCCCGATCCAAGTATGTGTAGAACATAATCAGATTATAAAATAAAATTTAAAAATAAAAATAAAATACATCCTCAGACATGAGTTGCCACCAAATAGTAGAGCTGAAATTTTTAATCAAATATGGGTAATAAATGATGGACAATGAAACATAAACTCTTTGGAGGACTCCTGGACACTCCACAATAAAACATTAATATTTCACACACACAAAAAAAATGCATAATGACTTAAATTGCCATGAACCAAGAAATATCCTTCATTCTCAATAAAAAACATAGTTGAGGCTAGGCACAGTGGATCACACCTGTAATCCTAGCACTCTGGGAGGCCAAGGCAGGTAGATTGGTGAGCTCAAGAGTTTGAGACCAGCCTGAGCAAGAGCAAGACTCTGTCTGTACTAAAAATGGAAAAACTGGCTGGGCACTGTCATGAGTGTTTGTAGTCCTAGATACTCAGGAAGCTGAGGCAAGGTAACTACCTGAGCCCAAGAGTTTGAGGTTGCTGTGAGCTATGACACCAGGGAGCTTTAGCCCAGGGCATAGAGTGAGACTCTATCTCAAAAAACAAAAACAAAAAAAAGAAAGAAAGATAATTAATTCAGGCTATCCCTGTAATGACCCAGATTATGGAATGTGCAGGGAAGGATTTTAATCCAGCTCGGCAAAGTAAAACAGATAGTGAAAATGTGTGTCACAATGAGTAAAAATACTTGAAATATTAAATGAGAAAAAACATGAAATGGAAATTCTAGAAGTAAAAATCTGTATCTGAAATTTGCAAAGCATGTAGGTGTCTTAACAGAGTAATGAAATCAAGAAAATAGTGAACTTAAAGATAAATTAAAACAAAACAGTCTGAAGAAGAGAGAGGAAAAAACTTGAAAGAAATTTTTCAAAGTTAAGAAACTCAAGGAACGATAACACAAAATGTAACAAATGTTTAAGAGGAGTAGCGAAGGTGGAAAGAGAAAAAGTAGATAGATAATATATCTCAGTATATAAAAAAGTCCTAAATTTTCCTTAGTTAGAGAAAGATATAAATGTATTCGTTTAAGCAGCTCAATGAATCATTGGCTGGTCTTCGGTTCCTCCCTACATGGGCATACTGAGAAAACTACAGCGGGCACAGAATACTCAAAGTCGCAAAGACCAAAAAGTGAAAGGAAAATATTAAAATCAGTGTATTTATTGGAATCACTATACATATCAGTGACAGGTCACACACAGAACCATGAGTGACTACCGCCTTAGAAAATATGGGAGGTAGAAAACTCTAAAATATGGGAGGTGGAAAAATTCTTTTATTTTCTCCATTCTATAATCTATGAAAATATTTTTTTAAGAATATAGGCAAAAATAAATGTTCAGACAAACATTTATAGCTAAATGAATTCTATAGCTAAATAGAATTTATCAAAAGAAAATGTGTACTGTAAGAGATACTAAATGAGGTTCCCACCTCTAAGGAAAAGTGATGAGAGCAGTAACCTGGTCTCCAGGAAGAAGCAAAGAAGGTTGAAAATGGTCATGATTAAAGTCTCGATTCTTCAGGAAGACATAGGAGCTGTGAATAGGTATATATATGCATAGGAACCAAAATTTGAAAGAATTAAAACAAGAAATTGTAAAATAATTCTATAATTCTAGTTATAGGTATTTAAATTCCTCTCTCTCAGGAACTAATAAAATACATATATTTTAAAAATGGATAAAAACATAAATTATCTGAAAAACACTGTAAAAGCATTGATCTAATTGATATTTATAGGAGAATAGATTGTACACCTGTCAGCATAAAAACACAGTGCATGAACCAAGACAGACCACATGCTAGCCAGTAAAAGGAGTCTCACATTTCAGGCAATTGAAAGCACTTTTAAATAATACCCATGTAAAAGAAGACAAGTCTCCAGGGAACTCAGAGGATATTTCAAATTGAATGAAAATCAGAACAACATCTCCAAATACATGGAATGTCTGGAAATTCTCCAAACCCTTAAAGTCTTAAAAAGAGAAATGTAAATAACCTGTATCTCAAAAGAGAAATAAAAAATGGCACTACAAAATATTTTGAACTGAAGGAAAATAAAGCACATGTATCAAAATCTGTGAATGCAGCTAAAGAAGTACTTGGCATTTTATTTCACTGAATATCTATATTAGAAAAAAAAGTCTCAAAACAAATGACTTAAGAAAAAGATCAAAGTAGTAAGTAGTTATTAGAACAAAGTAAATAAATAAAGGTCTGATTGAACATAAATGAAAGTAATAGAAGCAATCAATGGAATCAGAAGATGATTATTTGGGAAGATAAAATTCTATCCAGGATGATCAAGAAAAATGACAAGATACAAATAAACATCTAGAATGAGAGAGGTTGTATCACTCTAGATGCTACAGGTAGCAAAAGCATCCTAAGAAGATATAATGAGCAAATTCTTGCCAATAATTTGCAATAGAGTTTAGAGAAAACTTCAAAATAGAGATTATACAACCACTATAACTCATAATAGGGTTTATAGAAAATCTAAATATCCTTTCGTGTATGTATCTCTTAGGGAAATTATATTTATAGTTTAAAAAGTTAAGCACAAAAGAAAGCTATTGGTTTCTTACCTGCTTATTTTCCCCAAATAAGCAGATAAGAAATTATTAAGAAATTATAATTATTAAGAAATTATTAAGAAATAATAGCAATTCTATACAGATTCTTCCAGATAATTGAAGAGGTAGAGATCCTTGCCACTCATGTTATTAATTATTGGAGGCATAATTATTCTTATATAGAAATAAGACAAGTACATTATTTAAAAAAGCACCTCCCAATATCTTTCATGAACATAGAAGCTAAAATGATATAGAAAATTTTAGCAAATAGAACCCAACAATTAAAAAAGATAATAAATCATGACGAAGTTATTTTTACCCTAGGAAAACAAGGTTGATTTAATATCCAAGTCAATCAGTGTTAATTCATCCTCTTAACAAATTCAAATTTAAAAAAATGATTATCTTGGTAAACACAGAAAACCACATGGCAAAATTCAATATACATACTGATAAAAAATGTTCTCAAAACATGTTCTCAATCTGATCACACAAATATAAGAAACTGACAGGTCAACATGACGTGCAAAGGGGAAAGACTGAATGGTTTTCCCTAAAGACTGGAAGCAAGAGGAATGTCTGCTTTCATCACTTCTCTTCAACAGTGCACTGGATGCTCCGTCCAGTGAAATAAAAGTAGGGTAAGAAGTATAAAGCACCCAGACCAGAAGAAAGAAGTAAACCTGTCTTCCTTTGCAGGTGGCATGATTGCCTAAAATATCTGGAAGGAAAAGTAATGTTAAGAATATTCAAGGAAAGGTAATGTTAAGAATACAAGATTAACATAAAACTCAATTGCATTTCTATATATAAGCAACAAACAATTGAAAATTTAAATTGAAATGTATAATTATATAAACTTTATATTATATACACATTTATGTTATATAAAATACTCAGAGACAGATCTAACATAGAAATGAAAGTACTATCTGCTTAAAACTATACCGCATTGATGAGAGATACAAGCCAAACTTTCAAAATGAAGAGATACACCTTGTTCATAGGTGAGATGACGCAGTATCGTTAGGATTTAGCCTCCAAATTGAACTATGGATTGCAATTCTCATAAAAGCTCCTGAAGAACATTTGAAAAAACTGACAAGTTGTTTCTCAAATTCATCTGAAAATGCAAAGAACACAGAGTAGCTACAGCAGCAGTAATAACAAGAACAAAGTTGGAGCGATGGCATTATCTATTTTCAAGATTTGTTACCAAGTTAAAGAAATAAAAACAGTGCAACATTGTCATCAAGGTAAACAAATAAGTCTGTAGAACAGAATCGAGAGTGCTGGGAAGGAAGAAAAGAATCAATAATGACAAAAGCCAAACAGTTGAAAACAAACAAATTTCATCAGTCTAAAACATACAAAGAAAGAGAATTCATTGAGCTCAAGTTGGTTCTTTAAAAAGATAAATATTATGTGTAAACTCCTAGTTAGACTGATGAACAAAGAGTAAAATGCAGTGAAATAAACAAACAAAAAACCCCCCAGAGAATACTGGAGTCACTAAAATCTGGAAGACAAGAGGAAAGTTCTCTACCTACTCTCAACACATTATTAAGATTCCAAGAAAATATTTTAAACAATATTACACTGGGACATTAATAATCTATATGATATTCGCATTTCTATCAGAAAGCATGTTAGAATTTTGTTTAGAATAGAGTTAAATCTGGAAATCATTTAAGGGGAGATGTATATCTTAAGTATTCAATTTTCTAATCCAGGAGCATACTAAATCTTTCCAATTATTCATGTATATATTTTTCCTTATCAATACTATGCCATTGTAAATGTGCAGATCTTTTACATATCAATATATTTTCGTCTATGTTATTTAATATTTTTGATGTGTTTTACATGGTATCCACACAATCCTAGGTTAATACCTAGAAAGAAACAACACAGAAATTTAATGAGAAAGTTTAATGTGAAAATTATTAAAAATCTGATAAAGGTGTAACCCTAAGATAAAAGGAGACACACACATACTGAGAGAAATTCCCCAAGAAAGGATGAAATTGGTAGCAATGCCTTCTTAGGAAGGCCTGGTTCAGACCCAGAGATAAAGTATACTTGCAACCCCCTGGATGAGACAAAAGTCTGCTAGTTTTCTTGGACCATAGGTGGTTCAGTTACCAGAAAAGCAGCCGGTAGCCAAGAGGGCAGAGAAAAGCAGGATGCAGATCTGGAACATAGCACGTTTAGTGTCATAGGGCCTGAAAATCATTACATAATAATGAGTACAGAATGAATAAACTGTAATAATGTATATTGTCCATTCATTCCATAAACATTATGGCAGGGGTCCTCACACTGTGGCCCGTGGGCCACATGAGGCAGTGTGATTGTATTTGTTCTCATTTCTTTTTTTCTTCAAAATAAGATATGTGCAGTGTGCATAGGAATTTGATCATAGTTTGTTTTTTTTTTTTTTAACGGTCTAAGGGACAGTGAATTGGCCCCCTGTTTAAAAAGTTTGAGGACGCCTGATTTATGGTATGTAATAGACATTAATCGAGGTGTTGGCTGCCATAGCAGTGAATAAAATGGGAAAGTACCTTCTCTCTATGGCACTTAGATTCTTTTTGTGAAAACAGGCCGGACACAAATAAGCAAGTCGTCTAAATCCATCAGATGGTGGTGACACCGTGTGAGAAGGAAGGTCTAGTGAAGTGACACTGCCATTCAAATAGGCTGGGTTGAGAAAGCATCTTTAAAAAAGCAGAGATTTAATGTAGATCAGAAAATAGTAAGAAAGCAAGTCATTCATGTGTCTGAGCAAAGATGGTTCTAGGTGGAATACACAGCAAGTGCACATGTGGGAGTCTAACTAGCCTGTTCAAGGGTCAGCAGGGAGGCCAGCGCAGCTAGAGCATCACTGGCAAGGAGCAAGTGAAAGATGAGCTCAGCTAACTGACAGGAGACCACATTATTAATGCCGTAGTGTGCAAATACTCTAGTCCTCAAAAACGTCCTCAGGGAAATCTTGACTTATCCTACAATCATCATGCTTTACCATTAAGAGCTTTTAAATTTCTCTATCAATGTCCAAATAATTCTCAGTCTGGATTCAAATGTTATTATTGAAACTACTTGCAATTGGGGAACATTTTCAAGTTTTGCTTGTTTGATTTTCCCAACATGCATACAAGCAAAAAAACTTTAATATTTGAATATAAAAATTAAAAACAAATTCTCTTTGCAAATATAAAAAAACAAATACCTAATGAAAGCAATATGTAAGTATATTGGGGGAAAAATACTATGTGAAAATACTATGTGAAAATACTATGAGAAAATAAAAACAAAAGTAAAAAGTAAACTGTTGGAAATCTATAAAAGAGGAAAAGCATCTGGAGAGTAAATGTTTAAGGGATTCTTAGAAATGAAAAAGATAGAAATGAAATGCTTAATAGGAAAATAGATAAAATATGAAAATAGTTAAGTAATGGAGTAGAGCTATAAAAATCCAGATTATTTTCACCCAAATAATCATAGCATTTTGAAATACTAGGTGATCAAAGAATTGGCATGAGGTGTAATGTTCTACTAGGGCTCAGGAATGTGGATCAGTAACCTCATCTTACATATCTGGTCTTTAAAAATTAATTTTAAGCTTTTCTTGGTTATCAATTTTTTTGCAATGAGATTATTTTAAATGTGTCAATAGAGAAAGAAGTCATTATTAAAATTGTAAAGATAGATCATAACAAAAATACAAAAGAACATAAATATACGTCGAGACAAAATTTCTGGGGAGTAACTTATAAATATACACCAAATTTTTATTTTTTCCCAATAATCACATACATAGAAATGTTCTACAATTTAGCTATTTTGATTGTGACATGGTTTATAATATTTAAAAATTGAATAATGTGGGTGGCACCTGTGGCTCAGTCCGTAAGGCGCAAGCCCCACATACGGAGGGTGGCCGGTTCAAACCCATCCCTGGGCCAAACTGCAACAAAAAAAAATAGCCGGGAGCTGTGGCGGGTGCCTGTAGTCCCAGCTACTTGGGAGGCTGAGGCAAGAGAATCTCCTAAGCCCAGGGGTTGGAGGTTGCTGTGAGCTGTGACACCACAGCACTCTACCAAGGGTGATAACGTGAGATGCTGTCTCTGCAAAAAAATAAAACTAATAAAATAAAAATTGAATAATCTGTCTAAAAACAATGAATGAATTTAATTACAATTAAGTAAACTATGTTACATATATAATGTATTATTGTGTATATATTGTGTTGTAGATTCATACTTATATGTAAAATATTCTTTGATACAATGTTTAAATAAAAGTCATGTCGCACAACTGAATGCAAAAGGTCATTTTATTTTAAAAATTTAAAGCTATGGAAAAAATTCTACTGAGTGAAATCCCAGAGACCTTTCCAATTGCCCAATTTTGATCACAACCCTTAGAAAGAAATACAATCTTGTCTTTTACAATAATTTCCCTTGGCATTTTATTTTTCATCTGACTATGTATCCCTAGAAATCAGTATTTAGCATTACACATTTTCTTAATGTTGGCTGTGTTCTGAAGCCTCATCTACAGTTTCAAACTCTATCCTTTTTTTTTTTTCTTAGATGAATCAAGTTGAAAAACACAATCAATTTAAATTGCAAGTCTTCCCCATCAGCTGTTTGCTAAATTATATACTCATTTTGTAACTTTTTTTCACCATTGTCGTCTTTATTTTCTAAAACGTGGAAGAAGTTATACTCTGGGTAGGTATTTTCTTGGGCAAGATCAAATATGATTTTTATTTTCCAGTTCATCTCTTTTTACGGTGTTAAGTGGCTGTGATGCTCGAGGCCTATATCCAATAACTCATTCAGAGTTGAGTCCTACCAATTTTATTACTACGATTTGCTGAGACCATCTATAACCTGTCACTTTCTTTCATCTATTAATTGGGTATCCATAGTGTTTGCTACTTATTACTTTTTACTAATTAATACTCTTATTTTACTTCCTTATTAGAAAATTAATACCTTATAATGGAAAAAAATGGAATAAAGTGTTGATTCTATTTTACAGATTTCCAGATATTTATTTTCAAGTTGGTTCTTATCTCCTTTTGATACAATATTAACAGACAAGATACTCCAGAACTATTTTGTGTTATATCCACCTCATACCTGGAATCAACTATTTCTTCAAAAAGCCTTCATTTTACAAATAAAAGGTATTATAAGACTACAATTTGGAGCTAGTTTGCTCATTTTGAACCAATTTATTCTATACTATACGGTTGATGGAACTTGGAAGGAAAAAAACGTATTGATAGATTGACAGAAAAAAGTCATTAGATAGATATAATGTCTTATGAATTCATCCTGATTTCCAATCCAAATTCAGGATAGCAGGACTACACAGCCTCCTCCACTTGACACCCACTCTTGCTTTCTGTTTACCAGTATAGGTATGGTGGTGATAAAATTTCAGTATCGAATAATTACTTATTTGCTTTAACCCCTATCACATTCATACACACTATCTTCTACATAATGATAGAAATACTTCCAAACTAAAATGATGGCTGAATACACTTAAAAATTTTGAAATATATTTTTTTGTCCTCAATTATGTCTGATTTTACTATATCCACTTTGACCTAACATATAGCCTTTATACCCTATATCCACCTCTCATTTGATTTTAGTTCTATATAGTTAGCCTTGTGTCCAAGACTTAATTTATTTGTTGATATGTTGATATCCATAAGGAATTAGATTTCTTGAACTTTTAAGAGCCAGTTTGTTCCAGAATAGCTTTTGCAAGTTCACAGGGGTCTTTTTTTTTAATTTTATTATTTTTTTATTAATATTAAATCATAGCTGTATAATTTAATGTGATCATAGGGCACCATACACTGGTTTTATAAACAGTTTGACACATTTTCATCACACTGGTTAACATAGCCTTCCTGGCATTTTCTTAGTTATTGTGTTAAGACAATTATATTCTACATTTACTAAGTTTCACATGTACCCTTGTAAGATGCACTGCAGGTGTAATCCCACCAATCACCCTCCCTCTTCACAGGGGTCTTGCATTTTGTTTTATGGAACATTGAAAAAAGTGAGATTGCTTTGGCTAGGATTTTTTCTCTCACTGTTTTCAGACTTTATTTTTTAATTTTTATTTTCCTTGTATTGATAAGTTTTAACTCAGTTTTCAGTGGGTTTTTGTTTTTTTCTTCCCTTAGTGTAGAACTCTGCTCTGGAAGGGAGCCATGATTGCTCATTTTCAAGAATTCACAGGGGCTGGAGAGCTCTGGCCCTTTCATATCTTCCTGGCAGAACATTACATTGATCAGTTATGACTTAGGCAAAACCCTTCTAGTTTTAGTTACTGTTTTTAAATCAGACCCTATTGAATTGCTTACCAGGTTTTTTTTGTTTGTTTTTTTTTTTTTTTTGTAGAGTCTTGCTCTGTCACCCAGGCTAGAGTGCCTTGGCATCAGCCTAGTTCACAGCATCCTCAAACTGCTGGGCTCAAGCAATGCTCCTGCCTTGGCCTTCGAAGTGGCTGGGACCACAAGCACCTACTACAACACTTGGATAATTTTTCTATTTTTAGTAGAGACAGGGTCTCACTGTTGCTCAGTGTGGTCTCAAACTCCTGAGCTCAAGGGATCCTCCTGCCTCAGCCTCCCAGAGTGCTGCGATTACAGGTGTGAGCCACCACATGTGGCCTTGTTAGCAGTTCTTAAGTCACCCATGGTTTCCTTATGATTCATTTGTACAAAGATAAATAATGTAGAATGGTTTCTGTCCCCCCAATTTGCAATTTTGGATTTATGTAAATACCTTATAATCTAATCTTACTGTAAGTTTCATCCAGTCATTTTGGTTTACCATGTAATTATTCTGTTTTTAAAAGGGTACTTGATGAGATTAAATATTCTTTTACTGTCATTATTTTCCAAGAATCCCTCCCCTATTCTTACTGAAATCAACTTTTTGTGATGAAAGAATGTTTTACTAAGTAAAAATAAAGTTCCTTTCCATTCGATGTTCTTCTTTCAAGCTATTAGGAGAGCTAGCACTGCATTTTGTGAACAAAATAGATCATATTGTGGCACAATTTGTGCCAATTAATTAAATTAAAGTAAATGCATAAACCAGAGCCAGACACAGTACATCAAAACTTTTGTTAATACCAAGCATCTTTTGGCTCTTTCCACAAAAATCTGCACTGCAGACACAGGGCAATAAACCAGACAGTTACTCAGTTTCGGACGATTTAGTTTCATCAGAAGAGCTAAAGCTTGTGACTTCACTTAAGCAAGACAAGTAGTTTAAATAGTCAAATCATTTTTATTTAATGCAGTTTTGTACCGATTGTTTCAAATGACTGTTAGTTGAAAATTATTCTCACCCATCTCCTTTGGCTCCCCTGATTCTGTCAGAGTGCTTTGCCCTTCGTAATATAAACATATGGTATATTTTGCCCAAATTTATTCCAATGCTTATAAAATCATATTAGACTGTACAGCCATGTTATATTTATTAAGCACTGGGTAATGGCTTAAGAAGACTAAATCTAACACTGATAAATTTGTGTAAACTATAATTTTATGCAATAATTAGTTGAAGTAAGTATGTTAGAAGAAGTTAGTTCGTTTATAAAACACACTGGGAAAGAAATACCACTTGTAATCCTTTAGTTTGAAAGTTTCATCTTTTAAGCAAACTGAAAAAATTAAGAAGTAGAGGGAAAAGCTGCACAGTAAAGAGTCAGAAATCTCTCTCTTCTTTTGCTCAAATTTAGGTTTCACTTAAACATTAAACCTAAATAAAAGTAAATAAAACTTACTTAAAAATAATTATATAGGGCGGCGCCTGTGGCTCAGTCGGTAAGGCACCGGCCCCATATACCGAGGGTGGCGGGTTCAAACCCGGCCCCGGCCAAACTGCAAAACCAAAAAATAGCCGGGCGTTGTGGCGGGTGCCTGTAGTCCCAGCTACTTGGGAGGCTGAGGCAAGAGAATCACTTAAGCCCATGAGTTGGAGGTTGCTGCGAGCTGTGTGAGGCCACTGCACTCTACCGAGGGCCATAAATTGAGACTCTGTCTCTACAAAAAAAAAAAAAATAAATTATATAACACATAACAAAATTATGCTTACTACCTGAATTCTCTGTAATTTCTATGATTAATTAACATTTTAATCAGAAATGTTTCATATAATTAATAGCATGGCCACACCAAGATATAATACAAGTTGTCATGTTTTGCACAAGGCTTTCATTCTATTAAATGTAATAATACATGAAGAAAACTAATGCTAATAAAAAATATGGGGCCAGGATATAATTTTATCTAGTAACAATGGGAAAATAAAGTAAAATGTAAAGAAAGTAAATAAATAAACAAAAAGTAAATAAATAAATAAATAAATAAAAGTAAATAAAGTAAAATGTAAAGAAAGTATCAAAATATGTGTATTATATATCTTCAAAGAGGTAAAATAGGAAATAATTTGCATTAAAATGAATTAATGAAATCAAATTGGCAAAACTTAAATGTGAGAACATGAAACAAAAAGTTAAAACTGAAAACGAAAAATACAGTATGAGATAACAAATGTAAGAAACTAGTGAATTCAGAGAAAGCAGCTGGGAAGAAAAAAGAAAAATGGGCATAAATAATTAAATACAAATAAGAAGGTAAGAACAATTCAACAAGTATCAGAAATTAAAGTATAGTTAATTAAAGTCATATATTATTAGTGATACCTTTTGGGTTGAAATTTTAAAAACACAAAGTCATGTCTATAAATGCTTGTAAGAAACAGGCCCAAAACAAATTTTATATGAAGTGTGAAAAAATAAAATCAACAATGCAAATGCACTAAATGAAATTGAGGTAACAATTCATATTCATAAAGGGTAATTTTACATAAAATTTATTTTGTGGGTAAAATGATAAAGAAATAGTTTTGAATCAAGGAAGATATGAAAATAAATAAATAAGTACATCTATAACACAGGATGAAATAATATCTTTTGTATTATTCTAAATTTCTATATTCTATATAATCTAAATTTCTATGTTCTAAATAATACCTTTTGTACAGCAACTTGGTTGGAACTAGAAGGTGTTACCCTAAGTGAAGTTCTGCAGGAATGGAAACCATGTATCTCATGGTTTCACTTACAGTGGAAGCTAAGCTGTGGATGCACCGGGGTGCACAGGGTGGTGCAGTGGATAACGGAGACTCAGACGGGAGAGGAAAATCTCCTGTGTGCTCCGGACCTCTGGTGCTGGGTGTTCTGTATTCTGCCCCTATACAATTCATCCATGAAACCCAAACCATGTGTACCCCTAATTCTTTCTAAATGTAAATTTAAAAAATAATTTAAAAAATTTAAAAAAGAAAGTAAGGAATTATATAAACCTTTCTATATAGACAAAATACATGAAGCAAAAACTGGAGGAAGGATGAGCAAAATGAGCAAAATATAGTAAAACTTAAATCACACTAGGGAATTGTCACATGATTTTTTTTTAAAAACTGAATATATAAAATTCATACAGATACAGAAAATTTAGAATAAGAGCAATTAATAAAATGAAACAAACATCCTTCAAGGATTTGAAGGATGATCAAGGGGTGGGGAGAAAGAGAGGTGCCTACTACCCACTACAGTTGGAGAGAACACATTCTTTCCAAGTAAATATTCAGCATGTATTAGAAATTGCCCATTGAATTAAGATATAAAGAAAGAATGAGTTTAATAATTAATAGCAATATATTGTATATTTGAAAATTGCTAAGAGTGTAAATTATAAATGTTATAACAAGAAAAAATGATCAGATATAAGGTATTACAGATGTTAATTAACTCAATTTAGCCATTCCACATTTATACATGTGTCATAACATCATGATGTACACCATGAATAGATATAACTTTTATTTGCCAATTAGAAAAAGAAAATATTCACTTCACACATGCATCATTTATACCAGGTATCCCTATTTTTCTTCTAGAATTTTGATTTGTGTCTGTTTTCTCTTTTCCCTCTGCTATACGTATTTCTGTGTCATTAGTCTTCTCAGATAAACTCATTTACATTACTGAATATAGACTTATTATAGATAATATATATTCCCTTATTCTATGTTCTATTTTCCCTTTTTAATGTTTTTATTTCTTACAGTTTCTGTAGTTTTGTTCTTAATTTTTTTTTTTTTTTTTTTTTGTAGAGACAGAGTTTCACTTTATGGCCCTCAGTAGAGTGCCATGGCATCACACAGCTCACAGCAACCTCCAACTCCTGGGCTTAAGCGATTCTCTTGCCTCAGCCTCCCGAGTAGCTAGGACTACAGGCGCCCGCCACAACGCCCGGCTATTTTTTTTTTTTTTTTTTGGTTGCAGTTCAGCCGGGGCCGGGTTTGAACCTGCCACCCTCGGTATATGGGGCCGGCGCCTTATCGACTGAGCCACAGGCGCAGCCCTGTTCTTAATATTTTTATACTAATCTTTTCAAAACAAGAATATGTAAGTATTTGTATATATTTAATAATACAAAATAACTTCTACTTGCAAATTAGCTCCTTCTTCAGTCATCTTTTACGTAGTACTTCATTTCTGTGCACAAAGATGAAAGATGTTAATGGATACGTGTTAACAATGTAGTTCATTTATCAATTGTGTTATAGTAGATTGAACTGGTTCTTCAATACTCTACAGAAGTTTTAATCAACTTTGTGTCAAAAAGGTATGGCTGAACAAATGTTTATTGATGAAATGAATTCTTTAAATATGATGTATTATACTAAAATATATATCCTCTAGTATATCATTCCTTGCAACAGTAAAATAATTGGAAAATATTTAAATGCTTATTAAGTGTGAAATTGTTAAATAAATTGTCTCCACATATCTACGAATAATGTAAAAAGAGTCATGAAAATGACATGAGAAAATACAGTTAATTTGAGAATATGTTACATAAAAACATTTATTTCTGTGAATCATATATGTGTCTACCTATATAAATGTTTACCTCTAATTTTTTTAAAAGACTTATAATGTTAATAGTGAAAAGCTCTGAGTTTAGAGATTAGGGCTTCATTGTATAATAACAAAAATATTGTATTTATAACCAAATTATATTCTTTTGGTTCTCTATATTCTTTTCTGAAAGCATGTACTAATTTATAGATTAACATATTCTGTTAACATTTAAAACTGCCCTTTTTATAAAATTTCTTATTATCTTTGGACTAAAATGTATGGCTTCCATCTTTATGTCCAGAGACTAGATGGAGATGATGCCTTTCTCAAGATGTGTGCTCTATCAATAAGGTGTAGTGATGGTGAACATTTCTGTGACAGGTATCAAAGGGAAGGCTGTCAAGAGGGCCCTGGAATACTCAAGTTGGAGCTTAGAAATGTATTCCAGGATGAGAAATAAATCCTGTCATCAGGTATGAAACGACCATTTTAACAAGGTGCAATGATAACGTACAATGTAAAAGACGTGGTCACTAATTAGAGTCCATGATTATGTAGTTATCATATGTCGCTAAATAAAATCTGCTAAGAACTAGATAGCATTAGCTTTTGCGTGGTGTCCCCTTTTTATGGGCATATCTGATGTCAAGGAAAATATGTTTTCATATATTCAAAGGGTGTTACAAAATAACACCAAAAGCCCCTCCGTTAAAAATTAATCAAGGGGTACTAAGTGACCATGAGATCAATTGAAATAGATCCAGATTTGGAAACTATGGAATAATAGAATTGACAGTGAAAAATAAATCCAATAAGAAGTGAAAATAAGAGCACACACATATAGGAATTTAATGACTTTACAGAACATTTACTTACTTTGAACACCGTGCTTATTCCAATCTTAATGTTAAATTCCTAAATACATGAAACAATTGAAATGATTCAATTAATATTTAATACAGAAAAGTTAAAAATGGTCTGTTTTTGATTCATCAGACATTTTTAATTCTATTTTTAGCTTGTTTTCCATGAGTAGTCTGTTTCTGTCTACTCCCTCTCTGATCTTTTTCCTCTTTTCTTCTGTGTCTTAGACAAGTAGCAAAAACCATGCAAATTACTGCAATCCTAGAGTTAGACGTCTTTAGAAATTTAAACAGTTCAAAGAAATCAGGCCAAAAAGAAAGTAAAGATCGAAACAAAAGCAAAGCTTATATAGTGCCATTTTCATTATTTGTCTCTGTCTCATCACCGTCTAAACTTGGCATATTCTTTTCTCACTTTTCAGTTTTGAAACTGAACTCAAATGGCATTTTCCCAAAAATCTTTTTCTTTTTCCTTCTCTCAGAATATAAAATAGAGTCAGGTTATACACACGAAATCTGCCCTTAGACAAACATCACTTGTGTCTAACCCCTGTATTCTAATTTTGCAAACTTTGTCATACTCTTTCACCTAAATCACTAGTCCTTCTTGCTTTCATTTTTTTTTTCCTGCTCTTCTTTCTAAAGTCAATTGAAGTAATTGTTCCTGCCTCAGGAATTTCCATGAGAATTTAATTAGGTGAGATACATAAAAAGCTGTTCTTCTATAATATTTCCATGTTGTTCTATAAATCTTTTGCCCACCAATTTTTTTTTTTTTTTTTTGCCAACGCTCCCCTGCAGGTATTTTTTTTTTCCCCCTAAGACTTTTTTATTTTCTTGTTTTTAAGAGTCCCTATGAGATAATTTTTTTAAATTAAAACATAACTGTATACACTTATGGGGTACGATGTGTGGATTTGATATACAATATGGAATGCTTCCATGAAACCGATGAACATAACTATCACCTCACTCACTTGTTAGTTGTGGTAAGACATTTGCACCAGAATGTTTGTTGCTGCCCACCAATTCTTAGCCTCTGATTTTTCCTTAAACTCTGTCCAATCAGATTTTTCCCACAAACAGGGAAAATCTTTTTTGTGAAGGACACCAATGAATACCACAGCAATAAATACACTATTATTTCTCATTTCTCATCAAGTTGATCACTTCCTCCCCACAAGGACGGCTTATCACCTGGCTTCCAAGGTCACTCAACACCACTCCTGGATTTCCTCTTTAATCGCTGGTCACACCTCCTCAGCCCCCCTTGCTGTGCCCGGTACATCCTCAGCCTCCTAAGGATGGGGTGACTCAAGGCCCATGGGCCTTTCTTCTCTGTCTACGCTAACTCCGTGATAATCTCAGGGTGCCCATTTGCAGAAGGCTCCCATGTTTACCTCTACTATGCAGGCAATAAGTGCCTCCTTACCATATCCATGTGGTCTCTAACAGACATCTCAAACTCCAACCTCTCACGAAACTCCCCACCCCAACCTGCTGTAGCACAGGCTTCCGTGAACCTCAGCTGGCCGCAAGGATATCCTTCTAGTTGCACAGCCCACAATCAGCCGCCTCCTGGGCCTTCTCCTTCTCAGAGGCCACTTAAATTCATCCGTTGGCCATGCTTGAAAACTATGTACAGAATCAGCTGTCTTCTCACCCTTCTACCACAGCCTCGCAGGTCCAAGGCTGAATAACAGAAAAAAGAATGTATTTTTAAAAAGTTAAGGTATGCTTTAAAATAGCAAAAACCATGGGATTGGAATGTTCCTTACGTAAAGGAATGATAAACACCTGAGGCGATAGATACCCCAATGATTCTGATTTGATTAATACACATTATATGCCCACATGTAATATCACATGTATCCTATAAATATTTACAACTGTTATGTACCATAACAATTTAAAAAATTAACAGCTTTCAAAAAAGCTCTGTGATTCCGTATCTGTTCCTTCAGACTATATTCTTAATATGGAAACCAGTGTCATCATTTGTAAAACATGCTTAGATTATGTTCCTTCTTTTCTCAAAAATAATTATGATGCTTCCCCAAATTATTCACTATAAAAAGCAATGTGTTCATGAAATCCTGAAAATTTCTACATGTCTTTTCCTTACTTCTTCTCTGTCCAACCCTCCTAATGTCTTTTCCGACATATCATTTTGCCACACTAGCTTCCTTGCTTAGTTTTGACCTTGCCAGTTGAACTCCTACCCCAGGGCCCCTGTACTCACTTTTCTCTCTGCCCACCGTGCTCCTCACCCACTTGTTACAGGCTAGCTTTTTCACCCACTGTCAGCCTTTACACAAACAGAAGTTTCTCAGTAAGAGGCCTCTCATAGCCTCCCGATTTTAACTCACAGCATTATTCTTCTTTTCCTGGGTTAGTTTTCCAGGTTGCACATGTAACTTATTTAACTCTGCCTTACCCCATCAGAATGTAGGGACTGGCAGGGCAGTTATGTTTGTCTGTCTCCACCCTTGCTGAGCTATGCTAATAATCTAGAATAGTCTCCACATTATAGTACACACACAGTAAATATGTGAATTGAATTAATTTTATTTGAACACTTTCTTTGGGTAAAGCATTGGCCTGCTTGGGCTGCCATAACAAAATGTTATAGACTATTTAAACAACAGAATTAATTATCTTGCAGTTTTGGAACCTGGAAGTCCAAGATCAATGTTTTGGCTGATTTGTTCTGGCCATGGCTTTCTTTGGCGTGCAGATTGCTACCTTCTTGCTTGCCCTCAGATGGCTTCTCCTCACTGTGCCCTGAGAGGAAATTGTGAGGAGGGGAGAATGTGAAAGAGAGAGGGAGAGAGAGAGAAAGAGAGAGAGAGAGCACCCCAGGCCTTTTTCTTATATGGATATTACTTACGACCCTTACGACCTTATTTAACCTTAATTACTTTCTTAGACTTAAAATCTCCAGATACAGCCTCACTGAGGATGGAGGTGGAGGGTAAAGCTTTAACACGTGAATTTGGTGGGGGACACAAGCATTTGATCCACAGCAGATATCAACCTTCTATTCTAGGCTGAAAACTCTTAGAGAACTGGATGTTGCCTGTGTTTCTGCCTGTAGCAGCCAATATATAAAAATGTTTATTAGTTTACAAAAAGATTAGATAATGTATGTTGTCATAGTTTATCACATAAGAATCTACACAGCATTTATCATTTTATCATAAATATATAGAAGAATTTTAAAGTATTTAGTTCTGTTTCTTTAAAAACTGCATGAGCCCTATTCTTTTACATTATTATCAAGTTGTAAAAATATTTAGAAAATTGATAAGCTGAAAGCCTGGATTTATACTTGCATTGTTATGAAATGCAATTCTATACATTAATTCCAGTAGAAATTGGGTATAAAAAGAACAACAAAAATGAATATGCTTTTATATCAACCAAGACATTCCTACAATTTAAGTTCCCCCTTTTACTTAGTGTATATGCAATACTGACTTTTCCCTCTATGTAAAATAACGAATTCTCTTTATTTGTACTGCAAAATATGTTTTAGTCTTTTACCTCCCTAACCTGTTGGGACTTCTATCAGTTTATTTCGGTTTATTGTTCTATGGTAACTCCCACTGAGGAGGTCTTCTTGAGTATACTGTCACTTGTTTAAAACAACACTTATAATTCATATACAATTATTCTTAAACAAAATGCTTAATACTCTTTCAAGGTCAACAGTGTTGTCAGACAATACCTGATAAATTTCCAGCATAGTGGCATGAGTTTTTCATGTATTCTAAAAGGTTTTTTCCTTCCTTCACTCCCCATCTTCTTTCCGTTTTTTTTTTTTTGTTGTTCCTTCCTTTCTCTTTCTTAAACTTATATTAATTAATTAATTAAATAAAAATATTTCAAAGAGGGTGGCACCTGTGGCTCAAAGGAGTAGGGTGCTAGCCCCATACGCCGGGAGGTGGCGGGTTCAAACCCAGCCCCGGCCAAAAACTGCAAAAAAAAAAAGAAAAGTATTTCAAAGAATTCCAGGCAAAGTATAATGCCGTGGTAGATTCTAGGACTGAGTTAGCCCTGGGGATTAGTATCCATTTATAAAATTAAGATTATATGCTAATTTGTACTAAATTCACAGTTAGAAATACTGGTTTATAATAATAGTATTTTCCTAATCAACAAAGTAGAATAATACAGGAAGCAAAACAGGGACAAAGTAATCAAAACAATGAAATACTTGTATTGATTAGTTTTGGACAGTTTCTATGGAAAATATCTCAAAGACATAGATGTTCACTTTTATTCTAATTGAGAACATGAGAAGACCTTCTTCAAAATAAATTGTATCACACTCATCAGTCAGTCAGTAAGACTTTTAAGTTCCTTTGAGAAAAATTTAAGGTTCTGATGTATCAGAAAAACATTTTTTCCTCCCTGAAGTATACACATATGATCACTCTTTTTTATATAGTTTTCTTAAATACATCCAGCACAGGACCCAGGCTGGGATGAGAATTTGTACTCTTTTGGTGTGACTAGTACTTTGGTCTATTTATTGCTTTTCAAGAATATTGTTTAACACTTTACTCCACCTTGGTGCCCAATTTAAGATTTTCTGCTAAAAAATATCATCCCATTACCCCCCTGTAGTTTAAACTCAATAAACCTTAAAAATAAGTTTCAAGTAATAATATATATACGTTGAGTCTCTCCTAAATAATATTTTGGAATTCAACAGGTGTTATTGTGACTTTAAGTAGAGGAATGATTCTCTATAGATTCCAGAGACTTAACACAGCCATGGTATTACTGGTCACACCAGGAAGCCTTGTCAAAATGCTTGACTGCTGAACCTGGAAATACCCTGAAATGTCACAAACCAAATCCACATAGCTATGTAGAATCAACAGAGACGTACAAAGATATTTTGACATTTCTGTATTCTGAAAAACATTCTCTTCTATGAAGCTAATATTCCCTGTCTGTAGTTAGCTTCTCTGTGTGTTATATGAATATCACCTGCTGAAAATACTCTTAAATCACAGCTATATATTGTGTTAATCACGGAGTTTATGTACTACCTATGAACTATATATAGGTGTTAAAGAACATACAGGAAAGTTTCTACATGTTTCAAGATGTTTAAAACATGCACGGATTTAAAATATTAATTAAAATGTATTATTTGTAATATAAAATAAAGTGTTTAAGCAATTCAAAATGTGCTAAGATATAAAACTACAGACGTAGTCTTATGCATCTAAAAAAACATTTACACATTTCTAAGGATTTCTAATTAGAAAAAATATAAAATGTAAACTTATTAAAAAGCAAGCTGCTTTCACCATTATGAGAGAATTTGGAAACACTGTATAGCAAATGATCTAGGTAACTGAAGTGAAAAAAACAGACAACTTTCATTCTTATTTCAAAATTTTTGAAGATTTTTTTTTTTTTCATTTTTAAATTGTTTTAGCTTCTTTTTTGGTGACTTGTAGGAGTTCTTTATTTATTTATTTATTTATTTATTTTTATTAAACCATAGCTGTGTACATTAGTATGATCGTGGGGCACCATACACTTGGTTCATAGATTGTTTGACACATTTTCATCACATTAGTTAACATAGGTTTTGTAGCATTTTCTTAGTTATTTTGCTAAGACCTTTACATTCCACATTTACTAGGATACACATATACCCTTGTAAGATGCACCACAGGTGTAATCCCATTAATCCCCCTCCTTCACCCTCCCTCCCCTCCCTTTCCCCTTTCTCCCTATTCTTAGGTTGTAACTGGGTTATAGCTTTCATGTGAAGGTCCTACATTAGTTTCATAATAAGGGTGAGTACATTGGGTACTTTTTCATCCATTCTTGAGACACTTTACTAAGAAGAATATGTTCCAGCTCCATCCATGTAAACATGAAAGAGGTAAAGTCTCCATCTTTCTTTAAGGCTGCATAATATTCCATGGTGTACATATACCACAATTTATTAATCCATTCATGGATCGATGGGCACTTGGGCTTTTTCCATGACTTAGCAATTATGAATAGGGCTGCAATAAATATTCTGATACAAATATCTTTGTTATGGTGTGATTTTTGGTCTTCTGGGTATATGCCCAGTAGGGGGATTACAGGATTGAATGGCAGATCTATTTTTAGATCTCTAAGTGTTCTCCATATCTCTTTCCAAAAGGAATGTATTAATTTGCATTCCCACCAGCAGTGCAAAAGTGTTCCCTTTTCTCCACATCCACGCCAACATCTCTGGTCTTGGGATTTTGTGATATAGGCTAGTCTCACTGGAGTTAGATGATATACTTGTAGGAGTTCTTTATATGTAGCATCTACTGGATGGTAATCCCTTATCAGATATATGATTTGCAAATATTTTCTCCCATTCCATCAGTTGTCTTTAACTTCTTTTTTTTTTTTTCTTTTTTTTTTTATTGTTGGGGATTCATTGAGGGTACAATAAGCCAGTTACACTGATTGCAATTGCTAGGTAAAGTCCCTCTTGCAATCATGTCCTGCCCCCATAAAGTGTGACACACACTAAGGCCCCACCCCACTCCCTCCCTCTCTCTTTCTGCTTCCCCCCCCATAACCTTAATTGTCATTAATTGTCCTCATATCAAGATTGAGTACATAGGATTCATGCTTCTCCATTCTTGTGATGCTTTACTAAGAATAATGTCTTCCACTTCCATCCAGGTTAATACGAAGGATGTAAAGTCTCCATTTTTTTTAATGGCTGAATAGTATTCCATGGTATACATATACCACAGCTTGTTAATCCATTCCTGGGTTGGTGGGCATTTAGGCTGTTTCCACATTTTGGCGATTGTAAATTGAGCTGCAATAAACAGTCTAGTACAAGTGTCCTTATGATAAAAGGATTTTTTTCCTTCTGGGTAGATGCCCAGTAATGGGATTGCAGGATCGAATGGGAGGTCTAGGTTGAGTGCTTTGAGGTTTCTCCATACTTCCTTCCAGAAAGGTTGTACTAGTTTGCAGTCCCACCAGCAGTGTAAAAGTGTTCCCTTCTCTCCACATCCACGCCAGCATCTTCAGTTTTGAGATTTTGTGATGTGGGCCATTCTCTCTGGGGTTAGATGATATCTCAGGGATGTTTTGATTTGCATTTCTCTAATATATAGAGATGATGAACATTTTTTCATGTGTTTGTTAGCCATTCGTCTGTCGTCTTTAGAGAAAGTTCTATTCATGTCTCTTGCCCATTGATATAAGGGATTGTTGGCTTTTTTCATGTGGATTAATTTGAGTTCTCTATAGATCCTGGTTATCAAGCTTTTGTCTGATTGAAAATATGCAAATATCCTTTCCCATTGTGTGGGTTGTCTCTTTGCTTTGGTTATCGTCACCTTAGCTGTACAGAAGCTTTTCAGTTTAATGAAGTCCCATTTGTTTATTTTTGTTGTTGTTGCAATTGCTATGGCAGTCTTCTTCATGAAGTCTTCCCCCAGGCCAATATCTTCCAGTGTTTTTCCTATGCTTTCTTTGAGGATTTTTATTGTTTCGTGCCTTAAATTTAAGTCCTTTATCCATCTTGAATCAATTTTTGTGAGTGGGGAAAGGTGTGGGTCCAGTTTCAGTCTTTTACACGCAGACATCCAATTCTCCCAACACCATTTATTGAATAGGGAGTCTTTCCCCCAAGGTAAGTTCTTGTTTGGTTTATCGAAGATTAGGTGGTTGTAAGATGTTAGTTTCATTTCTTGGTGTTCAATTCGATTCCAAGTGTCTATGTCTCTGTTTTTGTGCCAGTACCAAGCTGTCTTGAGCACTATGGCTTTGTAGTACAGACTAAAATCTGGTATGCTGATGCCCCCAGCTTTATTTTTGTTGCTAAGAACTGCCTTAGCTATACGGGGTTTTTTCCGGTTCCATACAAAACGCAGAATCATTTTTTCCAAATCTTGAAAATACGATGTAGGTACTTTGATAGGAATGGCATTGAATAGGTAGATTGCTTTGGGAAGTATAGACATTTTAACAATGTTGATTCTTCCCATCCATGAGCATGGTATGTTCTTCCATTTGTTAATATCCTCTGCTATTTCCTTTCTGAGGAGTTCATAGTTTTCTTTATAGAGGTCCTTCACCTCCTTCGTTAGGTATATTCCTAGGTATTTCATTTTCTTTGAAACTATAGTGAAGGGAGTTGTGTCCTTAATTAGCTTCTCCTCTTGACTGTTATTGGTGTATACAAAGGCTACTGACTTGTGGACATTGATTTTATATCCTGAAACATTACTGTATTTTTTGATGACTTCTAGGAGTCTTGTGGTTGAGTCTTTGGGGTTCTCTAAGTATAAGATCATGTCGTCAGCAAAGAGGGAGAGTTTGACCTCCTCTGCTCCCATTTGGATTCCCTTTATTTCCTTGTCTTGCCTAATTGTATTGGCTAGAACTTCCAGCACTATGTTGAATAGTAAAGGTGACAGAGGACAACCTTGTCTGGTTCCAGTTCTAAGAGGAAAAGCTTTCAGTTTTACTCCATTCAGTAAAATATTGGCTGTGGGTTTGTCATAGATAGCTTCAATCAGTTTTAGAAATGTGCCACCTATGCCTATACTCTTCAGTGTTCTAATTAGAAAAGGATGCTGGATTTTATCAAATGCTTTTTCTGCATCTATTGAGAGGATCATGTGATCTTTATTTTTGCCTCTGTTAATATGGTGGATAACGTTTATGGACTTGCGTATGTTGAACCAGCCTTGCATCCCTGGGATGAAGCCTGCTTGATCATGATGAATGACTTTTTTGATGATAAGCTGTAATCTATTGGCTAGGATTTTGTTGAGAATTTTTCCATCTATATTCATGAGTGAGATTGGTCTGAAATTCTCCTTTTTGTTTGGGTCTTTTCCTGGTTTTGGTATCAGGGTGATGTTTGCTTCATAGAATGTGTTGGGGAAGATTCCTTCTTCCTCAATTTTTTGGAATAATTTCTGCAGTACAGGAATAAGCTCTTCCTTGAAGGTTTGATAGAATTCTGGAGTGAAGCCATCTGGCCCAGGGCATTTTTTAGTTGGAAGCTTTTTTATTGTTTCTTTGATCTCAGTGCTTGAAATTGGTCTGTTCAGGAGGTCTATTTCTTCCTGGCCAAGTCTAGGGAGAGGGTGTGATTCCAAATATTGATCCATTTCCTTCACATTGTCAAATTTCTGGGCATACAGTTTCTGGTAGTATTCAGAGATGATCTCTTGTATCTCTGTGGGATCAGTTGTTATTTCCCCTTTATCGTTTCTGATTGAGGTTATTAGAGATTTTACTTTTCTATTTCTAGTTAGTCTGGCCAATGGTTTATCTATTTTATTTATTTTTTCAAAAAACCAACTCCTTGTTTCATTAATTTTCTGAATGATTCTTTTGTTTTCAATTTCATTGATCTCTGATTTGATTTTGGAGATTTCTTTTCTTCTACTGAGTTTAGGCTTAGATTGTTCTTCTTTTTCCAATTCCATAAGGTCTCTTGTGAGATTGTTGATGTGCTCTCTGTCTGTTTTTCGAATGTAGGCATCTAAAGCGATGAATTTTCCTCTCAAAACTGCTTTTGCAGTATCCCACAGGTTTTGGTAGCTTGTGTCTTCATTGTTGTTATGCTTAAGGAAGTTAGTGATTTCCTGTTTGATTTCTTCCTTCACCCATCTGTTATTCAACAGAAGATTGTTTAATTTCCATGCCTTTGGATGGGGTCGAGCATTTTTGTTAGAGTTGAGTTCCACCTTTAGTGCCTTATGGTCTGAAAAGATACAAGGTAAAATTTCAATTCTTTTGATTCTGTTGATATTTGTTTTGTGTCCCAGGATATGATCAATTTTGGAGAATGTTCCATGGGGTGATGAGAAGAATGTATATTCTTTATCTTTGGGGTGGAGTGTTCTATATGCGTCTATCAAGCATAATTGTTCTAGGGTCTCATTTAAATCTCTTATATCTTTGTTTAATTTCTGATTAGAGGATCTGTCCAGCTCTGTAAGAGGTGTGTTAAAGTCCCCTGTTATGATGGTATTATCAGATATCATATTGCTCAGACTGAGTAAGGTCTGTTTCAAGAATCTGGGAGCATTTAAATTTGGTGCATAGATATTTAGAATTGAAATGTCTTCTTGTTGTAGTTTTCCCTTGACCAATATAAAGTGACCATCTTTGTCTTTTTTGACTTTAGTTGCTTTAAATCCACATGTATCTGAAAATAAGATTGCAACTCCTCTTTTCTTCTGAATTCCATTTGCCTGAAAAATTGTCTTCCAACCCTTGACTCGGAGCTTTAATTTGTCTTTTGAAGCCAGGTGTGTTTCTTGCAGACAGCAAATGGATGGCTTGTGTTTTTCAATCCAGTCAACCAATCTATGTCTCTTCAGTGGGGAATTCAAGCCATTAACATTTATGGAGATAATTGATAAGTGTGGTAGTATTCTATTCGTCTTATTTGGTGAGAGTCCATTGCTTAGTTTTATCTTTTGCATCAGTGTGGAGGTTAGGTTCTGTCCTTTGATTTCTGAGTTCTTACTTTGCTGCTGATCCATTGTGGTGGTCAGTGTGCAGAACAGGTTGAAGTATTCCCTGTAGAGCTGGTCTTGTTGTGGTGAATTTCCTCAATGTTTGTATATCCGTAAATGATTTGATTTCTCCATCAATTTTGAAGCTTAGCTTAGCAGGGTACAGAATTCTGGGCTGAAAATTGTTCTGTTTAAGTAGATTAAAGGTAGATGACCATTGTCTTCTTGCTTGGAAAGTTTCATTAGAGAAGTCTGAGGTCACTCTGATGGATTTGCCCCTGTAGGTCAACTGGCGCTTACTCCTGGCAGCTTGCAGAATCTTTTCTTTTGTCTTGACTTTGGACAGGTTCATCACAATGTGTCTTGGAGAAGCTCGGTTAGAGTTGAGGCGACCTGGGGTCCGATAGCCCTCTGAAAGCAGTGTGTCAGAATCTTTGGTGATGTTTGGGAAATTTTCTTTTATAATATTCTCTAGTATGGCTTCCATTCCTCTGGGGCATTCTTCTTCCCCTTCTGGAATTCCTATAACTCGTATGTTGGAACGTTTCATAAAGTCCCATAATTCTGACAGTGAACGTTCTGCTTTCTCTCTCTTCTTTTCAGCCTCTTTTACTATCTGAGTTATCTCAAAAACTTTGTCTTCTACCTCTGAAATTCTTTCTTCTGCATGGTCTAACCTGTTGCTGATACTTTCCATTGCATCTTTAAGTTCCCTGATTGACTGTTTCATTTCCTTCAGCTCTGCTATATCCTTTTTATATTCTTCATATCGTTCATCTCTGATTTGATTCTGTTTTTGGATTTCCTTTTGGTTATTTTCCACTTTATTAGCAGTTTCCTTCATTGTTTCCATCATTTCTTTCATTGTTTTCAACATGTGTATTCTAAATTCCCTTTCTGTCATTCCTAACATTTCTGTATAGGTGGAATCCTCTGCAGTAGCTACCTCATGGTCCCTTGGCGGGGTTGTTCTGGACTGGTTCTTCATGTTGCCTGGAGTTTTCTGCTGATTCTTCCTCATGAGTGATTTCTTTTATCTGTTTCCTTGCCCTAATTTTCCTTTCACTTCCTCTTGCTCTTTAAGTTCTTGTGCCTGTGGACTAAGGGTTACAGGACCAGAAAGGTGAGAAGGTTGAAGAGCAAAAAAGGGATGAAAGAAAGGATGACCGAGTGATAAGAAAAAAAAGAAAGATAGAGAAAGGAGAGGGGGTAGGGATAAGGAATATTGACAAAAAGAAGAGAGGCACAGAAAGAGGGAGACAGGGCAATATAGGTGTACAGTAGGGTACTTTGACACAACCTTAAAAAACCCCACCTTCTGGGGGTTGGGTGCCCAGTTGGGTGGTTCCCTTGAGGTCAGCAGCTCTTTGCTAACCTGGTCAGACACAGTACCCCACCTCCACCAAGTAGAGAGGAAAGACAAAAATGCTATAAATCAAACCAAAACAAGCAAACAGAATACTTTATGGCGATAAAATTGGGTGAAAAACCAAGTGATAGCGGTAGAAACACTAGCAAAAATGAAGATGTAGTTATTAAAAAAGGCAGCAATGGGAAATTATAATTAAACTAGAAAAATTGAGAAAGAAAAAGGGATCTGTATGGAAAAGATTGAAATTAAGAAAGAAAAGAACATCAACAACGTCAAAATAAACAAACAAAAAAACCCAACCAAACAAAAAAAAAAAAAAAGAAAAAAAAATACACAACCAAAAACAAAGCAGTTTGTATGTGTTGTTGAATATTGTCTGGGCAACACGTGGTCTTTTGGGGTATGAGATGTTAGTCAGAGTTCTGATACGACTGGAGGCTGCTGATTTCTCACACCCCAGCAGGTAGACACCCTAAATCTCTCTTCAGCCCACTTAAAAGGCACTTTGAACTTGTAAACTTGCTGAGCAGAAGCTTTCCCAGCTTTCTCGCTGGAATCACTGCTGAAGTGGCTATCCACTTACTCAGTGTGCCAAAACCGGTCTCACTCTGCCCCTGAGGGCTAGGGCTGCAAGGCGGCTCAGACCCCACCCTTAGGCTACTTGGTTGCTGGGTTACCAGCTCCCACCCGTTTCTAGCTCTGCTACCCTGAGGGCGGAGCTTGCCGGGGCAGATCACTGACAATGGATCCGTGTGACCCACCGCCAAACACTATTAGCTCCGTCTGGCTCAGCGGCTCAGACTGGGGCCCTAGACAACGGCCAAAGTTCTCCGCACTCCCACTCAGGCCTTCCCCAAGGCAGTTCAACTCAGTGCCAAGTCCAAGGACATCAAAAGAGTTCACAGGTAAGGCCTTTCTGGTTTGCAGTCTCGCTGCTACTGAACTTACAGTTGTGGGCGGGTTTAGACGGGTTGAACACACGCGACCACTTGCCGGTTTTCCACTGTTTTAGTCCTCCTCTTGGGGTCCAGAAGTCTCTCGCTGACTCCCTGTATCCTCATAGGAGTGATGATAGGCAGTTCCCACCAGCCAGAGATGCCTGGAGTCCTATCTCCTCAGACTCACGGTGCCCAGATGCAAGGAAGCTGTTACTCGGCTGCCATCTTGCTCCGCCCCCCAATTTTTGAAGATTTTAAATGACAAACACTTTTGGTTATTTGGACAATAGCATATATTTTCCAATAAGTATGATAAATAGTAGTCTTTAAAATCACTGATTTAACACTTGAGATGCTTTTATAAAAACGCTATCAACATAAAATTATCAACATGATTTTAATAGAAACTAATTTATATTTGAAAAAAATTGGGTAGATTTCGAAAAGTGTTAGAAATAGTTTAGATTCTTGCTATTTTTGTGCATCTTAGAATTCATACTGTATTCTACGATTCCATGGTGGACATACCTACTCTGATACGATCATTGTAGGTAATGGGAGAACTAGTGCCTGCTCACCAGCATTTGCTAGCTTTGGGCTGGCGTCGGAACCTTGGCATTCTCCTGGGGTATATTGGCCAGCTGGTTCAAAGACACCCTCCTCAGGATACACTGGCCGCACAGGCTGTCCTATCCTGACTTGACAGTGCCACTTTTTATGGTATCTCCTCACCTGGAAATATATGCACCCAGGCCTTCTTCTCTGCTTCCCTCTTTTCTTGCTTTACTAATCACAGTTCATCCAAGAAACCAACAGTCTTCAAAATTCTTCAGAAGGGAAACAAGTGCTAAACTCTGAATGCGTATATATCCCAAACAACTGAGGACAAATGCCAATTTCTCAAGATTTTTTTTTTCCATTTCTCCCTCCTGTGGCAGTTCTTCAGTGGTTCTAATAGTTTCTACAGCTTTTGAAACATCTAACCAGAAGTTATTCTCAATTCCCCCTTGGTAAACATCCTTAATATCTCCGAGATCGAATATCCCTAACTTATCCCAGGGAGCAGAATGAATATTAACAAATCAATTTCTCCTCCCAAAGCTCTCCATTTTATGCAATATGGGTAGACATGTGGGAGCCAAGGTTGAAATGCTAGTTTGGCTACGTTTCCTTTCATCAAGAAGTTGGAGTCTAGGTGACAGTTGGGGGACAACTCTGGAAGTTATGTGGTAGTTCTACACACGTAATATAGGAGCACTTGTTGCCAATTAGCCTCTAAATTAAAAAAAAAATAGAAAAGACCCATTTTACGTGTTGTGATGTATCCCAGCTATTCCATTTATGCACCTGGTATTTCCCTATTATAATACTTGAAAGGCAGAGGGTGGGAGTTATGGAGAGAAAACACTAGGAAAATTACAAAAGGAGAAACCATTCCTCTCCTGTGATAAAATTGTATTCTATGAAGGTATAACCTCAAAGGGATGTGTCAACGTATACACAAAATTGGAGCTCAGTTTTGCGTGACTGTGTGGATAAACACCAGGCTTTCATGGTCATTAGATTAGCTCAAAATAAAAACTCACTGCTCTAGAAGCCTCAGAAATAGCCTTTTATGAATACTTCACTTATTCTATGATACACCAGGGAATGTCTATTAATATACATTTCGTTGAACAAGACACTCTTTGCTTTCCATTTTCCCTGCCCTCCAAGAGGCACACAACTCATATGCATTCAAAGGAGAGTTAACACAAAAACTATTACTGGGCATGATATGGCAGGGTGATTTATTAAGAATTTAATGTGGCAGAATAACCTGTTCAGAATTAACTCTCTGCTTTTTCTTTTGCCATAGCACCCAGAAATGGATAAAATGTTGTTCTCTATCACCCTTCATTTGCAGCCATGTAGCTCTGATTTTCAGCTCTTAAGTTCTGGGATTCCTGTATTTTTGGTGGAGTGTTTGTGAGCAATGAAGGAAAAGTTGTCAGGTAGAATACACAGATAGGTATTAAAAAGTAAAAGGCTCTTGTCTTTCTTCACCCATTCCAATCTTTTTAATATACTTAATTCAGTTCAATGATTGGCATCTGAATTACCTTCCTATAAACTTATTTTTATCATCTTTGTCTTTTTTTGTTTTAAAATAATTATGGAAATGTTTCTGCACAGTCACAGATGGTAGTCATGAGCCATATGTAACTATGGAACACTTAAAATGTATCGGATGCAACTAAGGAACTAAATTTTTACCATTTAATTTTAATTAACTTAAATTTACTTACTGGAGTCTGTGGACATCATACTGGACAGTGACAGTGCAGTTCTATGGGAAAATCAATTTTCTTTTATAAAGTATAATGGTAAAAGAAGCTTATGGGGAAAATGTACACATTTTCAGGGAAGTTAGAGCCATGGGGAAACCATGATTTGATTTATATGTTCATATGAACAAATCAAAAATGGAAGATGGTAATGGTTAAGCCCCAAAATTAAATGATAAAAGTGTGTATTGATTACTAAGGAAATTAGAAACAGGCAAAAATGTTTTCTGAAACAATAAATATGAAAGAAGGTAATGGATTTCATACATGTAGATGATTAATGATTCAAGAATATCAGTAATTTTAGAGATGTTATAAAACTCCAAAGTGTATTAGCTATCTCAGAATCTGAAAATTAACAACAAGCAAGTACATGAAATGTGACATTCTGAATTACTTATAAAATATGAGGTGGTATGTTCTCTTCTTGAGTTGTCTATGAAAACCCTACTCATTATACAAGTTGGATGGCAAATGCAAGTCATTGGATAGGGGAAGAGTGTTTTTTAATTATCATATACATCTGAGAATAATATTCAGATTTCAATACTTAGAGTGAGATTACAGTTCTGTTTTCCTTCAACATCAATTCAGCAAAAGTTTTATATTGTCTTAGTTCAGTTCTGTGTTGCTATAAAGGAATATCTGAGGGTTGGTAATTTGTTTTAAAAAGCAATTTATTTGGGTCACACACAGTTCTGCAGGCTGTGTAAGAGGCATGACACCAGAGTCTGTTCTTGGGAGGGCTTCAGGCTATGTCCACCCTCGGTGGAGATGAAGGGGTACAGCAGTGTGGGGAGCTCGTGGTGAAGAGGAAATGAGGTGGGGCAGGAGGCGCCAGGTTTTTTTAATCAACCCACTCTGGGAGAAATCTCCTGGGAATTAACAGCAGAAGCACTCACTCATTACCATGAGAAGAGCACTAAGCCACTCAGCGGGATCCACTCTCAGGAGCCAAACACCTCCCAGGAGGCCCTACCTCCAACAGTCAAGACAAACTTCAGCACAACACTTGGCAGGGCCGAACCAACCATATCAAAACCACAGCATATAGTAATAAAAATAAAATCACGATATAGTTGTTAAACTATTCTTTATTCTTGAGGACTTTCTCAAAATCACAATATAGCTGTTAAATTGTTCAGCTTTCTTGAGACTTTCTGAAAAATTAAACTATAAAATTTCTTTTTTTTACATTACAAAAAGTAATTATGGTTTTATTTTTTAAAAAAAGTTTGTTAGAATTATAAACTCATACATTACAAAAGTAATTATGTTTTTATTTATTATTATTATATCATAGCTGTCTACATTAATGCAATCATGGGGCACCATACACTGGTTTTATAGACCGTTTGACACATTTTCATCACACTCGTTAACATAGCCTTCCTGGCATTTTCTTAGTTATTGTGTTAAAACATTTATATTCTACATTTACTAAGTTTCACATGTACCCTTGTAAGATGCACTGCAGGTGTAATCCCACCAATCACCCTCCCTCCACTCATCCTCCCTCCAGTCATCCGCCTTCCTCCCTCTCCTCTCTCTCCCCCTTCCCCCTATTCTTAGGTTATAACTGGGTTATAGCTTTCATGTGAAAGCCATAAATAAGTTTCATAGTAGGGATGAGTACATTGGATACTTTTTCTGCGTTCTTGAGATACTTTACCAAGAAGAATATCTTCCAGCTCCATCCATGTGAACATGAAAGAGGTAAAGTCTCCATCTTTCTTTAAGGCTGCATAATATTCCATGGTGTACATATACCACAGTTTATTAATCCATTCATGAATTGATGGGCACTTGGGTTTTTTCCATGACTTAGCAATTATGAATTGGGCTGCGATAAACATTCTGGTACAAATATCTTTGTTATAATGTGATTTTTGGTCTTCTGGGTAGAAGAATTATAGGATTGAAGGATTTTTGGTCTTCTAGTAGAAGAATTATAGGATTGAATGGCAGATCTATTTTTAGATCTCTAAGTGTTCTCCAAACATCTTTCCAAAGGAATGTATTAATTTGCATTCCCACCAGAAGTGTAGAAGTGTTCCCTTTTCTCCACATCCACGCCAACATCTCTGGTCTTGGGATTTTGTGATATGGGCTAATCTTACTGGAATTAGATGATATCTCAAAGTGGTTTTTATTTGCATTTCTCTGATAATTAAAAATGATGAGCATTTTTTCATATGTCTGTAGGCCATGTGCCTGTCTTCTTCAGAGAAGTTTTTCTTCAAGTCCCTTGCCCAGCCTGAGATGGGATCACTTGTTCTTTTCTTGCTTATGTGTTTGAGTTCTCTGTGGATTCTGGTTATTAAACCTTTGTCTGAGACATAACCTGCATATATCTTCTCCCATTCTGAGGGGTGTCTTCTTGATTTACTTACTGTGTTCTTGGCTGTGCAGAAGCTTTTTAGTTTGATCAGGTCCCAGTAGTGTATTTTTGAAGCTGCTTCAATTGCCCGGGGGGTCCTCCTCATATAATACATGCTCAGACCGATTTCTTCAAGGGTTTTCCCTGCACTCTCTTCTAGTATTTTTCTAGTTTCATGTCTTAAGTTTAAATCTTTAATCCAGGGGGAGTCTATCTTAGTTAATGGTGAACGGTGTGGGTCCAGTTTCAGTGTTCTGCAGGTTGCCAGCCAGTTCACCCAGAACCATTTGTTAAATAGGGAATCTTTTCCCCACTGAATGTTAATTATACTGATCTGTCTATAGAACGAAATTGAAAAAGTTTCTATGTTTCTTGTAGAGAACTTAAATTGACTTAATACAAAGTTATATCAACAATTTTAGCTTCATTTCAGAGTTAAGTAACAATGTGTTTGTTTTAAGATTTCTTTAAAAAAAAAACAGTGCACTTAATATTTAGAATTATAGATGTCAATACCTGAAATTAATTTACTATTAGTAAAATGTAGGAATTATTTTCTATATCAGAAATTATAGTCTTCAGTTATCCATTTACATTAGCTACAAGTATTTAAAAAAATCTCTAGTCATGAATTTTGAAAGTTTACTAAAAGATATTTAGATTGAATATTAAATACTTTATCATACTCATTCTGTATGTAATGATTCTACTGAGAAAGTGTTTTCTTCCTGTAGTTTTGTGTGTTTCTCTGCATATCATATTTGTCTCCAGCTAGTTAGCAAGAGTTATGAAGTAAGATTACTAAGAAGTAATATATCAATTACTTTCCCCCTAAGGACCAGCATCTCCTTTGTCTTGTGTTAGGACAGTGCTGCCATTTGTATGTCTGTGTGTGTGCTTATGTCTGTGCCTGCAAGACAATAAGGAATCCGTTCAGAGGTCAGAGAAGGCACTACTGGCTGACTTTTCTGTTTACAATTCAACAAAAATATTAAACTAAGTACTCATGGACAAAGTGATTCTAGGTGTAATAGGCAAAGTTTTTTTTTTTTTAATTGTATACCATATGAATAAAAATTAGGCACTAGGTTAAATCATATACTCTCTATTAAGTTTGTTCATCAGGAAATATTCTATCCCAGTAAGGTCAGTGATAAATCTAAACCAACTTTCATTTGCCCTCCAAAGGTACAGCATTTTTAATCCAAAGTTCTGGGTGGCCCCAATGCATCCATATGTGTCCTATATTCATGTTATCTAAGTAGATTTTTAAATTACCAAAAATATGTGGAAACTTTAAAATTGGTTTTATTATTATTATTTTCTATTTATGTGAAGAATAGATGCCACATACTGTAATAACTACAGAGCAAACACTTATGAATCTACCACCCAACTTGAGAAGAACTTAGCATGTAATATTTACTCTCTATGTTCCTCATCCTATCTCTTCTCCAGCTTCCCATATATAACCACTCTCCTGAATGTTGAGATTATTGTCTTGATTTTATAAATACAATTTTACCACCTATGGTAAAAAGGAGACGTAAATGAGTTTTAGAAATGATTAATGACCAGCATTACATAATAAAATCAAACAAAAATAATCCCGATTTTGCCACCTGTTACCTCTTCATTTTTGGACATTTTTAGTCTGAGCTTAAAAAAAATCTAAATAGGGCAGTGCCTGTGGCTAAGTGAGTAGGGCGCCGGCCCCATATACTGAGGGTGACGAGTTCAAACCAAGCCCCAACCAAACTGCAACAAAAAATAGCCTGGCCTTGTGACGGGCGCCTGTAGTCCCAGCTACTCGGGAGGCTGAGGCAAGAGAATTGCCTAAGCCCAGGAGTTGGAGGTTGCTGTGATCTGTGATGCCACCGCGTTCTACCAAGGGCAATAAAGTGAGACTCTGTCTCAAAAAAAAAAAGAAAATCAAAATAAAAAAGTGTGAGAGGTATTATTAGTACTTTCTATGTAGGGTTTTTATGAAGACTAAATCAGACAAAGAATTTAAAATGCTCAATGCAATGCATGCTGCTTTCTCGATTTTTAAAGTAATTTTCTTATAGTTGTTATTATTATTGTCATTATCAAACATAGCTACATAAGCGTAATTATTGATTATAATTTAATAACTATTTATTAAACAACTATGAAAATTATGTTCAACTAACACAGTTTAATTAAATGCCTTGGCTTAGTTCTCAGATAATATTTTTCTCTTATATATATTACTATTTTAATGAAAGTGTTTCTTTAATGATTGTTACACAGATAACTTTGAAGCACATAATTCTATATCAACTTTATAGTTAACACCCTCATGATCCTGTGGAGGCTACAAAAATAAACGTAATTCTGTTCCCACGTGGGAATTGAGCCACAGCACAGAGTAACAAGAGTCTCTCTAACAGGGAGTTTATCTGACCATCCCTCGGGTCTAAACCATCCTAGGTCTGGCAGACAAAAGGAGAGAAGGCACTGAAAAATTCAAATACACACACCCAGTGCTTTGACCCCTGAGAGAGGACAGCTATTAGACCCTAGGAGGCTAACTCAGCACCATGGGAGCTGAATATTCAAGGCCCTTTATTAGGGATTTCGGGGTGTATACACAAGGCAAAAAGTGAGAAGGTAACAGTTTCATGTTTTAACTAAACAAGCAGTTCTTTGTTTAAGAAAGAAAGCTCTCTCCTCTCCCCCCCCCCATAAACTTAATTGTGGGGCCTTAGTGTGTGTCACACTTTATGGGGGCAAGACATGATTGCAAGAGGGACTTTACCTAACAATTGCAATCAGTGTAACTGGCTTATTGTACCCTCAATGAATCCCCAACAATAAAAAAAAAAAAAAAAAGAAAGAAAGAAAGCTCTCACTAAACCACAGATTAAAGAATACTTTGGGTTGGATTTAATGAGTGAAAGTTACAGGATGTGCTGAGCCACAGGGTGTCTTCAGGGCAGTTATTAGTTACTTTCTAGCTTTATTTGTATTTTGTCTTTAAGCTGTTGATTTCCATCTAGAACTTTTTTAGGCTATTTTTTCCTCTACTCTGTTGGACATTCCAACCCCCCTCCCTGACCTTAGAGGTGCATCAGAGAGGACCAGCTGAGACCTGAGGCCATTTTTCAGTAGGAGTCCCCAGGGAACGCAGCCTGCTCCAGCTCTCACCCACATAATCCCTTAATTATGACAGAATAGATCCTGTTCCAGTCCAAACACAAAATATCCTACTTCAGTCTCCATATAAAATGAAGCATGATTAGTCTCATCGTTTTATGACCTTCCTAAAATATCAAAAATTTATAACCTATTCCAGCTTCATTGTTTCCACTTTTTTTCGAGGAAATTGGAATGAAGTCCCTAACTATCCTAAAATTGTTTTCACAGACAATATTTATAATTAATAAATTAAAGATATTTCAGAAGTTGAAGTCATACACATTTCATAAACATGTATAAAACTGTAGTTTTTAATTACATAATTAACGTGTATCTAATAATGCTATAAAAATCTGGCATTCTATGTCCCTGCAGTGTGTTATTCCATGTAATATGTGGAATAATATAATTAATATTTTGACAGTGGGCTCTTCTCCTCACATTGCTCCTTAGCAGTGCAGATGCCATCATTTCTTTTTTTGTCACATACATAATTGAAAAAGATAAAGTGCTTTGAAGAAATTTGCACCTTCCAGAAATTTACTATACTGTTAGTATGTTATTCAACAAGTTCTTCTCTCACGTTCTTTCTAAAATAAGCAATATCATTTTATTTATTATTTTCCTCTATCCCTTTGTTTTTGTTTGACATTAAAATCTGAGAAAATAAATGTTTTACAAATAAAATATATTTTTAACTTAATTCAGAAACAAGAAAAATAAGCCCATTAGATTTTTAGCAAAGTATCTCAAGAATGGAAGAAAAGGTATCCAATGTACTCAGCCCTACTATAAAACCCATTTATAAGCACCCACACTTCCATATGAAAGCTATAACCCAACTACAGCCCAAGATGAAGGGGAAAGAGGAGGGGGAGGGGACAAAAGGGGTGAGGATAGATAGAGGGAAGGTAATTGGTGGGGCCACACCTATGGCGCATTTTACAAGGGTATATGTTAAATCTACTAAGTGTGGAATATAAATGTCTTAACACAATAACTAAGAAAATACCGTGAAGGCTATGTTAACCAGTTTGATGAAAGTATTTCTAATTGTATATAAAACCAGCACATTGAACCCCATAATCGCATTAATGTACACAACTATGATTTCATAAAAAAAGATGCCCTAATTATATAATTGTAGGATCCCAAATAATATTAACTGTGTTGTATGTTACAAAGATACTGTTAAATAAAATATTTGACCAGGGATATTGTGTGAATTTGAAAACAATAGAAGAACTTCCAAATTTTTAATTTAATACAGAAACGAGACAAATAGACAATAAGACAAACAATAAGAACTTATTAACATAAAATATTACAGCTTCTAAATGTAAGAAAAACATAATTAAAAGAAAAATAACTATGACTCAAATATCAAAATAAATTGAACAATGTTTTTATCATTGAAGTTTAAATGCCTCAGACATGTAAGAAAATACTAACATGGTGATAGATAAATGAGCACGTGGTACATTGGCAATTCACAAGAAAAGAAGAACAACTATGATGACATTATCCATGTATATTCACAACCCATCTGAGCATAAAACAGCTGATAAAATTAAAATCTTAAAAAAATTTTCATAATTAACTAATACAATTCTTTAGGGAAGATATGAACTGTGGGGTTCAAAAATATCTGTGTATGATTTTGTGATCTCATCATACTAGTTCCTTAAAAAATTGGACTCTAGGTGGGGCAGAGGCAAGATGGCTACCTGGAGCCAGCTTTCCACAAAGGCTCCCATCCAGAAGGAGCATTAAAGGACAGAAGTTTAGCAAGTAACCTGGTGGATTAGAGCTGAGCAAAGAGAGAAGGTTGAAGAACGCACATCAACGTTGTTTAGGCAAGCTGCAACCCCAAGGATACAAACAAAAGGTACAAAATCCATCGCCCTCCCCCATAAGAACAGCTTGCAGTACTCCATACAAACAAGCGAACAGAGTACAAAAGTCCTCCCATTTTATCCCATGGGATAGACCCTCTAAAAACTGGACCTACTTCCCCTACTGGGGTGCCATGGCACTTTCCTGCCAGGCATAAAACTGTATAAAACTGTATATATTCTCTCCCTGCAATTCTGAACTCACAGTAGTCCCCTCCACTCTCACTCTGAGGTCTTGAGGCCTGTCCCCCAGGGGTCCAGATTCTTGGGTATTTTCTCAAGAGGTGTGGACAGGGCATAGACTGCTGCTGGCCAGTGCTAACTCTGCAGCACCAAAGTAAGGAGAGGACAGTCAGCAGAGAGGGAACCACACAGGAGCAGCAGTGCCCTGAGGCACAGAGCAGCAGCCTCAGCGGCAACAACAGAGCTCACCCCTGGATATTACAGAGTCACACCCCCTGTCTCTCTGGGCAAGCAGAGGAGGCCGGGCATCTTGTATCGTGGCAGCCACTGGTGGAACAGATCTGGGATAGAAATGCAGGCTCCATGAGTAAAGGGTTTGCTTGAGGTGGTACCGGCCTGGGTGGAGCATGGGGACTAGAATACATGCACGCACAGAGACCACAGACTGTCAGGGTGGGACTTACCCAGAGGATCACTTTAATGAGCCTAAGATGCACCCAGCCCTCAGGGGATCATACCTGAGACAAAGGAGGGCAGGCAGAAGTGGGAACTGACAGTTAACCCTGCTGCCCCAATACAAACTGCAGCCGAGACCGGGCAGCGGCACAGAATGGGCCTGAGTCACAGTTAGTTTCTGTAAGGTCAAACAGCGTCTGATCTCCAGGGGAATATAGCAGGGACAGAAACAAATTCTGCAAAGTTGTTCTGTCCTGTCAGCACATCAATCAGGGGTGCGGCTGGAACTGAGTGAACCACCCCAGCCTCCATTAAGCACCCGAGGTTGTCAGGCCTCACCTCCCCCTTCCAGATAGTGGCAGAGAGTAGCAGCCTGGCTGAGGAGACATAGATCTCCCTGTGATTCAGGCAGATGCAAACCCCTGGAGTATCTGCTCATTGGAGGCAACTGGGTCACAGCCCTGGGGGGTTATAAGTGACTGGGTGTGACAGAGGTACAAGGTGGGGAAGGAGGCATCAACCTTCCCAGACTAATAACCTATTTGCTGGGTGGGTCCTCCTGACCTCACAGAGCACCAGAGTGAGTCATATTTGAGTTGCCAGCAGACCCCTGTGATCTAGTTGCTAGAGACCTTTTGAACTCTCCCACCTGAGACAGGTGCTGACTGAGACAATTAATTTGGACCTCTTGAACTGGGCCAATTACTTGAGGACTATCCAAGTGTTACCCTGGGTGTGTGGTTGTGGGAAGGTTTAATTTTGCTTTTCAAATTGTTGCCTATAGGAGGTGGGGTGACCTAATTGCTGGTATTACTCCACAGCTGAGACTTCAACCCAGAACAACTGATTCACTAGGGTAGGACAGAGACCAGATAAAAGCAAGATAGAGCCACGTAGCCCCACCACACCAAGTAGGTCCCCAGTTTCTCAGGCTGTAGAACTGTACAGGTCCTTGGCAAAGCTCCAGGGAAAGATACAGACACTAGCCCCTGCTTTTGGACAAAGGGATGGTTAAGCACTACTCCTGGAACCCCCAACATAACTACTCTTTATCAGCTCATCTAGTCAAACGGTATAAAATAATCATGGGGCAAAAAGAGCAGAAAAACTCTGGTAATATGAATAACCAGAGTAGATCAATCCCCCCCCCCCAAAAAAAAAAGATATGGTGGACACAACTGAACATCCCATTCATAAACAGATGGCCAAGATGTCATAAATCGAATTCAGAATTTGGATTGCAAACAAGATTAACAGAATAGAGGAAAAGTTGGAATTAGAAATATCAGGAGCATTTCAAAAGTTGTCTCTAGAATTCAATCAATTCAAAGACAAAATCACCAAAGATTTTGACACATTGAGACAAGAATTTGCAGCCCTCAAAGATCTGAAAAACACAGTAGAATCCCTCCATAATAGAATGGAACAAGCAGAAGAAAGGACTTCTGACATTGAAGACAAAGCTTTTGAATGCTCCCAAACTGTCAAAGAGGAAGAGAAATGGAGAGCAAAAATGAATCATTCTCTCAGAGAGCCCTGGGATGATTCGAAGAAAACTAATATTCACCTCATAGGAATCCCTGAAGGCAACGAAGTGGCTTTGCAAGGCACAGAGGCTCTTCATGAAATTATGAAAGAGAATTTTCCAAACATGCCAAGAGATTCTGAAATTCAGATAGCAGACAGTTTCAGAACCCCAGCATGACTCAACCCGAATAAGACATCCCCCAGGCATATCATTATTAACTACACTAAAGTTAATATGAAGGAGAAAATTCTCAAAGCAGCCAGACGTAAGAAACCCATAACCTACAAGGGGAAGAATATTAGAATGACTGCAGATATCTCTGCTGAAACATTCCAAGCCAGAAGAGGGTGGTCATTGACTTTTAATATCCTAAAACAAAATAACTTTCAACACAGTATCCTCTATCCAGCTAAACTGAGTTTCATTTGTGATGGAGAAATTAAATTCTTTAGAGACATTCACATGTTGAAGAAATTTGCCATAATTAAACCAGCTCTCCAAGTCATTCTCAGACCTATCCTCCATAATGACCAGCGCAAACCTCCACCACAAAAGTAAACTCACTCAGAATCTTTTAATTAAATTTGAACTTCCACAGTGGTGAAAGGATTAAAAATGTCCACTGGACTTTTGAAAAACTCGATACCGCAAATTCTACCAATCTTATCAGTATTCTCCATTAATGTGAATGTCTTAAACTGTCCTCTAAAGAGGCACAGGTTGTCTGACTAGATACAAAAATTCAGGCCAGATATCTATTGCATACACAAATCTCATCTGACCTTAAAAGATAAATATAGACTCAGGGTGAAGGGATGGTCATCTATATTTCAGGCAAATGGAAATCATAAAAAAAGCACATGTTGCAATTCTATTTGCAGATACAATGGGCTTTAAACCAACAAAAGTAAGGAAGGATGAGAATGGTCACTTAATATTTGTTAAGGGTAATACTCAATATGATGAGATTTCTATTATTAATATTTATGCACCCAACCAGAATGTGCCTCAATTTATAACAGAAACTCTAACAGACATGAGCAACTTGATTTCCTCCAGCTCCATATTAGTCAGAGATTTTAACACTCCTTTGGCAGTGTTGGATAGATCCTCCAATAAGAAGCTGAGCAAAGAAATTTTAGATTTAAACTTAACCATCCAACATTTGAATTTAACATACATGTATAGAACATTTCATCCTAACAAAACTGAATACAAATTCTTCTCATCAGCCCACAGAACATAATAAAATATCAATCACATCTTAGGTCACAAGTCTAACCTCAGTAAATTTAAAGGAATAGAAATTATTCCTTGCATCTTCTCGGACCACCATGGAATAAATTTGAACTCAGTAACAACAAGAATCTGCATACTCAAAAAAAAACATGGAAACTAAATAACCTTATGCTGAATGATAGCTGGGTCATAGACAAGATTAAGAAAAAAATTACCAAATTTTTGGAACAAAATGACAATGAAGACATGAATTATCAGAACCTCTGGGATGCCTCAAATTTCCTAAGAGAGAAATTTATAGTACTGCAAGCCTTCCTCAAGAGAAAATAAAGAGGGGAAGTTAACAATTTAATGGGACATCTCAGGCAACTTGAAAAGGAAGAACATTTCAATCCCAAACCCAGTAGAAGAAAAGAAATAACCAAAATTGGAATAGAATTAAATGAAATTGAAAACAAAGAGATTATACAACAGATCAATAAATCAAAAACTTGGTTTTTTGAAAAGGTCAATAAAATAGATAAACCTTTGGCTAACCTAACCAGGAAAAAAAGAGTAAAACCTCTAATTTCATCAAACAGAAATGACAAAAACAAAATAACAACAGACTCCTCAGAAATTCAAAAAATCCTTAATGAATGTTACAAGAAACTTTATTCTCCAAAATATGAAAAGCTGAAGGAAATTGACCAATACTTAGAAGCACACCACCTTCTAAGACTTAGCCAGAATCAAGTGGAAATGTTGAATAGGCCTATATCAAGATCTGAAATAGCATCAACTATACAAAATCTCCCTAAAAAGAAAAGCCCGGGACAAGATGGCTTCACACCAGAATTCTACCAAACCTTTAAAGAGGAACTAATACCTATATTACTCAACCTCTTCCAAAATGTAGAAAAAGAAGGAATACTACCCAACACATTCTATGAAGCAAAAATCACCTTGATCCCCAAATCAGGAAAAGACCAAAGAAGAAAAGAAAACTATAGACCAATATCACGAATCAATACTGATGCAAAAATATGCAACAAGAGCCTAACAAACAGAATCCAGCAACACATCAAACAAATTACACACCATGACCAAGTTGGTTTTATCCCAGGGTCTCAAGGATGGTTCAGTATACTTAAATCTATAAATATAATTCAGCACATAAACAAATTAAAAAACAAAGACCATATGATTCTCTCAATTGATGCAGAAAAAGCTTTAGATAATATCCAGCATCCCTTAAGAAAATGGGTATAGAATGGACCTTTCTTAAACTGATAGAGGCCGTCTACAGCAAACCCACAGCCAGTATCGTATTGAATGCAGTTAAATTGAAATCATTTCCACTCAGATCGGGAATCAGGTAAGGTTGCCCATTGTCTCCACTGTTCTTTAACATTGTAATGGAAGTTTTAGCCATTGCAAATAGGAAAGAAAAGGCAATCAAAGGTATCCATATAGGGTCAGAAGATATCAAACTTTCACTCTTCGTAGATGATATGATTGCGTATCTCGAAAACACCAGGGATTCTACTACAAAACTCTCAGAAGTGATCAAGGAATAGAAAAGCATCTCAGCTTACAAAGTCAACATTCATAAATCGGTAGCCTTTATATATACCAACAATAGCCAAGCTGAAAAAACAGTCAAGGATTTTATTCTGTTCACAGTAGTGCCAAAGAAGATGAAATATTTAGGAGTTTACCTAACAAAGAATGTGAAAGATCTTTATAAAGAGAACTATGAAACTCTAAGAAAAGCAATAGCTGAAAATGTTAACAAATGGAAAAACATACCATGCTCATTGCTGGGAAGAATCAACATTATTAAAATTTCCATACTACTCAAAGCAATATATAAATTTAATGCAATCCCTATTAAAGCTCCACTGGCATACTTTAAAGATCTCAAAAAAATAATACTTCATTTTATATGGAATCAGAAAAAACCTTGAATAGCCAAAACATTACTCAGAAATAAAAACAAAGCAGCAGGAATCACACTATCAGACCTCAGACTATACTGTAAATTGATAATGGCACCAAAACAGAGAGGTAGATGTATGAAACACAATAGAGAACCAAAAGATGAACCCAGCTACTTATCGTTATTTGATCTTTGACAAGCCAATTAAAAACATTCAATGGGGAAAAGATTCCCTATTTAAAAAATGGTGCTGGGTGAACTGGCTGGCGACCTGTAGAAGACTAAAATTGGACCCAAACCTTTCACCATTAACTAAGATAGACTCTCACTGGATTAAAGATTTAAACTTAAGACATGAAACTATAAAAATACTAGAAGAAAGTGCAGGGAAAACACTTGAAGAAATTGGCCTCGGTGAATATTTTATGAGGAGGACCCTCCGGGCAATTGAAGCAACATCAAAAATACACTACTGGGACCTGATCAAACTAAAAAGCTTCTGCACAGCCAAGAACACAGTAAGCAAAGCAAGCAGACAGCCCTCAGAATGGGAGAAGATATTTGCAGGTTATGTCTCCGACAAAGGTTTAATAACCAGAACCCACAGAGAACTCATACGTATTAGCAAGAAAAGAACAAGTGATCCCATCTCAGGGTGGGCAAGAGACTTGAAGAGAAACTTCTCTGAAGAAGACAGGTGCATGGCCTAGAGACATATGAAAAAATGTTCATCATCCTTAATCATCAGAGAAATGAAAATCAAAACCACTTTGATATATCATCTAACTCCAGTAAGATTAGCCCATATCACAGTATCCCAAGACCAGAGATTTTGGCATGGATGTGGAGAAAAGGGAACACTTCTGCACTGCTGGTGGGAATGCAAACTAATACTTTCCTTTTGGAAAGATGTTTTGAGAACACTTAGAGATCTAAAAAGAAACCTGCTATTCGATCCTATAATTCCTCTACTAGGTATATATCCAGAAGTCCAAAAATCACATTGTAACAAAGATATTTGTGCCAGAATTTTTATAGCAGCCCAATTCATAATTGGTAGGTCATGGAAGAAGTCCAAGTGCCCATTGACCCACAATGGATTAATAAATTGTGGCATATGTACATCATGGAATATTATGCAGCCTTACAGAAGGTGGGGGCTTTACCTCTTTCATGTTTACATGGATGGAGGTGGAAAATATTCTTCTTAGGAAAGTATCTCAAGAATGGAGGAAAAAATATCCAATGTACTCAGCCCTACTATGAAACTAATTTATAGCTTTCATATGAAGGCTATAACCCAGTTATAACCTAAGAATATGGGGAAGAGGGAAAGGGAGGGCAGGGGAGGGGGAGGATGGGCAAATGGTGGGTAATTGGTGGGATCACACCTACACCTTACAAGGGAACATGTGAAATTTACTAAATATAGAATATAAATGTCTTAACACAATAAATAAGAAAATGCCAGGAAGGCTATGTTAACCAGTGTGATGAAAATATGTCAAATGGTATGTAAAACAAGTGTATGGTGCCCCATGATTGCATTAATGTAGACAGCTATGATTGAATAAAAAAAAAAGGGAGAAGTTGAGAAAGCTGAAACTTGAATATATATTTTATGGCTTGTCCGAAATGTTTATATTTAATAGATTAACAAATACAACATTTAAAATACAGTATAATTGCACCATTCAAAAAAAATTGGACTCTACAACATAACAAAATCTAAAATTCTCTCTCTGGTGTATGTGCCTGTTTCCCTTTATGATCCTTTTATTCTCTGCTTCTCAATAGTGCCCTTAAGAAGGTATTTTCTTTAAGTGTAACCTTACCATCTCTGCTATTAATAACCTTTCTTCTCTGAACTGGATACACGTTGGATGTGCATGTTTGTCTTTCGTTGTTCTCTTTGGGCTATCTATGAAATTTAGGATAGGAACCATGACTCTTTCAGCACAAAAGTATCAAATCTTTTTACTGTCAACTTTTGGTTCATGGATTCTCAGTGGTCAGTCTGAGGCCATCATTGTGTCTATATGTCACCACAGACCACTCTCAATGGCCTGCCTTCAGTTTCTTATTCCCTACTAGAATCCTAAATACTATTTCTAGTCCCTTTACCCTTTAAGCTTTCAACTAAACAACTCAAGACAATTCTCAGGGAATTGTGGGGGGGGTGGGGGGAAGAGGATAGTTGAAAATTAGCTTCTGTTGTGTATATATTCGTATAACCTGTAACCACACTACAGACGTTTCCCTATTCCTGTGTGACAAATTCCTGAACAGGGAAAAAAGGAAAGGCTGGGACTGTCAGTATCCCAGCAACTCAGTATCCCAGTAAACAGTACACGGTCTGGTTACTATTTTAAATGGGAGTACCTATTGTGTGGCACTTCATTAGTCAGTGGGTTCCAAAAAAACTTTACATTCCACAGACAATCAGCACTGTTATTCTTCATCTAAAAATGACTTCTATGTTCTGGTAAATTCTTCCAAACAAGCAACTGTAATGTTTAAAGAGAGACAGTTCTTAAAAGTTAATTCTGTCAGTGATGTGACACTGGTTGAGTTTTCTTCTAAAAATAGGGATAAGAGATCAATTGTCTACTGATTTTACGTGACTTCTGGCCTTGTTAACAATGTACAATAATCATAGCACTTGCTGGAAAGAGTTGTCAACTGACTTGCCCGGCAAAAGCCACATTAGGAACAAGTGAAGCATCTTTGTTATAAACAGGTTCTATGTGAATTAAATGCTGAAAGTCATCTAAGTTCCTATCCTAGGTTATGTTCATACAGCAATGGAAAGCAGAACAACGGCTGGCAGGATTAGGCGGTGCCAGATTTAGAAGTTGAAGACTGTTCACCATTCATTAAGAAAAATGGTGTGATTGCAAGTACCAATAGCTATAATGTCAGCCTTCTGGATGGATTCCTGGCAGTCATGGATCATTCTCCAACATGAGATCTCAAAGGCAGAAGGAATCCAAGTTCTTTGGAGGAAAAACAGTGCGGCTTTCTACCCATAGAGTTCACAGAAAATTTTGACCAACATAGAAAACTATGTCACCAGGCGCTGCTAAATTATTAAACAAAAATTAGAGTAAATTCTGCTCACATTGTAGAATGTACCAAAATTATGTGAAATTATCTGAGTCAATCCGAGAAGTCTTTTTCAAAGCAACAACCCTAACGACAAAATGAGCAGTCCCAATCCACTGTCCTTTTTTTCCTAAAAGAAGACTCATGACAGTTCACCAAAATACATACTCTGCAGAGAAGTTTTAATGTTGTTATTGTTTTCCTCTGTGTTATGTAAGACTCTCATGACTGAGAAATCAACTTCCTCTCCTATTTGTATCACCTATGACCTCTGAATTACACAATTCTAAATCTGACTTTATTCCTTTGGAGTGCCATCAAGGAAGGGTATGAGAAACCAAAGGAGTAAACCTATGTACATAGTGTTTTCTTAATTGAGGGTTCCATCACTTCTATGGATTTTTCAGAATTAGAATACTGCTATTCAAAATGCCCTCTGGTCATGCAGTTCTTGGTTGATCTTGTCAAACAATACAACTGTTCCTCAAATAGTTAGGGGGTCAGGGTGGAGGTTACCATAGAGTTGAATAATTCAAGAAAAAGGGGAAAATCAGACATCGATGTCCAGATTCTTGGAGATTCCTTCAGTTGGAGAGAAGAACATACCAGAGAAGGGCTGAGAAGCAGATGGTATGTTTTACCCAACATGACTGTGTGAAAATTCAAAAATTATCTTTTCATCAGATATAACCATTCTCTCTCAAGACTGTGAACCAGGGTCACCACCTTGATCACAGCTGAATACTTACTGATAGAGAAAATAGAAAAAACATGTACTTCTAAATTGTACTTAGAGGAGAAGCACAGCCATCTGTGTGCATGTGAGCACATGGGGGTACATGCACAGTGAACAGAGATCCTTCAAATTAAAACACCAGAAATAGTAGAAAACAAATTAACAAATTTCTTTCAGTATGCATGAGTTTTGGGTTTCCAAGTCACCTGTGTTTAGTAACATCACATGTTCTGTAGGATGTACTGGTGTAAAACGAGGTCCAGTGAATTAAAAAAAAAATTCTAAGTGGGCGGCACCTTGTAGCTCAAAGGAGTAGGGTGCCAGCCCCATATGCCAGAGGTGGCGAGTTCAAACCCAGCCCCAGCCAAAAACTGCAAAAAAAAAAAAAAAAAAAAAAAAAAAAAAAAACTTCTAGGTTCTCATACCTTGAGAATCAGAAAGAGGAACAATAGCACTCAAGTTTATGACATCTAGTTAAATTCTCAGCCTAATTCCTACTATTAACAAAATATTTATTTTTTTGAACATGGACTGCATACTACATTTTAGTACTTTACCCTATATTGTCCAATTTGGCTTCAGCTCACCTACATACCCTGTTTCCTCGAAAATAAGACATCCTCCGAAAATAAGACCTACTTACAGGAAAGATAAGACGTCCCCTGAAAGTAAGACCTAGCGCATCTTTGGGAGCACACCTTAAAATAAGATACTGTCTTATTTTTGGGGAAACAGTGTACTACTCTTCACACATTTGTCAGTGTTTGATAAATTTTTGAACTCTTCACTAAAAAAAATTATCTTTAGTGAGGGTAAATTAGTCTTATTACATTAAAAGTTTTTTATTTTCCCTTATAAATTTATGCTTTTAAGTTGATCTACCAGAAATTTTTTTTTTTATGGCCCTTGATAGAGTGCCGTGGCCTCACCCAGCTCACAGCAACCTCCAACTCCTGGACTTAAGCGATTCTCTTGCCTCAGCCTCCCGAGCAGCTGGGACTATAGGCGCCCGCCACAATTCCCGGCTATTTTTTGGTTGCAGTTTGGGCTGGGGCTGGGTTTGAACCCACCACCCTCGGTATATGGGGCCAGCGCCTTACCGACTGAGCCACAGGTGCCGCCCAGATCTACCACAAATTTTTAACAACTTAGAATGACTCCCAGTAACTTACATCTATGGTATTAAATATACATTGCCTTTTCAGGACTGAGTATTACTTTGCCATGATATATTTTTCTTTCAGTACACTGGTGCATTATATTTGCTAATTTTTATTTAGAGTTTTATCACACTAGGACTTTTAAATTTAATTGCATTGTAAGGCTATATAGCCAATGATAAAAAGTTGAAAAGTTTAACAACTTTTCGTATGTACTCAAATATTTTAAACAACATGATAATTACTTTTTGAAGGTATTTAAGAACTCAGAAAGAAATAATCTCAGTTTATTATATTTAGGACAAAATATTTTTACAATTTCCATTTATCCATTCTTTGAAATTTTCTATTTATTCAATCAATTTTGTTAAATAGAATTTTCTTTGAAAATTGCCTGTCTTATCTAGATTTTTAGTTATAACGATTTAATGTTATACACAGTGTTCTATAATGTAAATTTTTATTTTTCCTTTGTAAAATCAGAAAAATATAGCAAATTATGCAGATATTTCATTGCAAATCCGATTATATACCACTTCAAATTGGACATCAAAAAAAAAAATCTAGTTATACTTGATTCTATATCCCATTCTTTTCAAAGACAATTACTATCGTTAAATTTATTATATAAATGTATTATGTGTTTTGTGCACATATGTTTGTGTATGTATATACAGTTTACATACTCACACATACATAATTCTGCCTTGAGTAGGCCTTTTAAAAATGTTCTCTGGCTAAGTACAATTAAAACCCTGCATATTATATACAGAACAAACATATTCTTAAAGATGGAGAGAGAAAGGCAGGCTGGCTGGGAACCTCAGGACCTGAGGAATAACATAGGGATGAGTTTCCTAGATTTTGTTTTTGTCTCATACATTCCAAACTTTAAGTTGGAGAAGACAGTAACTTGGAGATGCCAAAGGGTATATATAAAAATTAAAGTCCTAACAAATGCCTACTCTTTCTAACTATAGGAGCAGGAAAGAGGCAGTCATTAAGACAAACTATCACACAATAAGCAATCTATTGAGGAAAACACCACAGAAAAGGCTGTTTAGGCAGCAAATGCACAGAGTGGAGCCTAGATTTCCACAGTCTGCAGGTTGTGGCAAGATTTATAAACCTTCCTCTCCTTCCCAACAATTTTGGTGTCAGGAAAAATTGAGTTGGATGCCAAGACATTCATTTCCTCCAGCTGGTAACCAGGACCCACACATAATATTAATGGAGCCATTTGAAAAGCCTAAATGTTCACTTGTACCTGGCAGTAAAGAGGTAATGCGCCTCCTTCTCCCCACTGGGAAAGTATTAAAAGAGGACTCTTGGAGCCTCAAGACTTTCCCCAGCATCAGTGGCCATGAGGCCTCCCACCCAGGGGAGGCTTGGGAAGTGCAGAAACAGGGTATCCCTTCCCCTACCAGACAGAAGGATACTGCAGAGACCTGGCAGAGAAAGAGAATTCCCATCATCTCATAGCAATAATTAGTACCATTCTTCATAAGATGTCAACATAGGTCAACTGGGGAACCTGAATTTCAAAGGACAAAGCCACAGAACAATGAAGTTATAATGAAATACAAAAAAAAAAAAAAAATTCTGTCATTAGAATCCAGGAAGGAGACAAAAGAGAAGGTGAGGTTGTCAAAGGACTCAAATAAGTGATGACTAAAAGCTTCTTAAATTTTGTAAGAGACAGAAATACACATTTTGAAGAAGCTGAATGCGATGATTTAATTTTAGGTGTCAGCCTAGTTGGATTAAGGGATACCTAGAAAGTTGGTAACATCTTCTTTCTGGAGACGTCTGTGAAGTTATTTCCAGAGGAGACTGCAGATGAGCTGGTAAGCTGAATGCAAAACCTCCTCCCTCAATGTAGGTAAGAATATAACACAGGGTAAAGGCAAATCTTTCTAACATACACAGTTTCTCATAAGAAACCATATTGGCCAGAAGGAAAAGAAATGTTAGTCCAGAATTCTATATTTAGTGAAAACATCCTTCAGGAACAAAGGAGAAATCAAGATATCTTCATATGGAAGAAATTAACAGGAAAAAGAACTTTATAAAAGAGGCTCCTCATTTTGGCAATTGTAAACACCATGGAATACTATTCAGCCAATAAAAAAAGATGGAGGCTTTACATCTTTTGTATTAGCTTGGATAGAGTTGAAACACATTCTTCTTAATTAAAATATCACAAGAATGGAGAAGCAAGCATCCAATGTACTCAATTCTAATATAAAGCCAGTAAATGGTCTAACGCATACCCGCATAGTAGAAAAAAATCAAATCAATTCAATGTGGGGGGTGTGACGATCAAGAAAGTGAGAAGATGAGAGTAGGGGGGACGGGGGTTCCCATGTCTGGCACACCTCTGAGGAGCAGGGCACAACTATAAGAGGGATTTTACCTAACAAATGCAAACAGCCTAACTTAATTCTTAGTACCTTCAATTAACTTGGACCAATAAATTAAAAAAAAAAAAATTTAAATGAAGAAAAAAATAAAAGAAGCTATCCTTATTTCCAGTAAGCATACAGATCATGTTCAACATCATCTGCCATCAGGAAACACAAATAGCTCCCCATGATATGTCACTTTTCACCCACCAAGACAGCAAAATTAAATTGATTACAATATTAACTATAGGAACTAGAACTGTCATTCACTGTTAGTGGTTGTATAAATTTGTTAAAAGACTTTAAAAAAACTGTTTGCCAATTTCTACTAAAGCTAAATATATGCCTGTATCTTAATTCAGCTCACTACTCCTGCTGCTACCACATACCCAAATAACATGAAAGCATAGATCCTGAAAATCATATGCAAAATAATATTTACAATTTTTCCAAAACTATAAATAATTCAGAAATCTATCTTCAGAAGAACATGTGAATAATGGTATGTTCAAACAGTGAAAAACTTCATAATTATAAAAAGAATAAAATTCTGGTATGCAAAATAGCGTGGATCAGGTTAATAAATATTATTTTGAGGGAACGAAGGAAGTGGAAAGCTAAGGAGGGTGTACTGGCCACCCTCTACTCCCTGCCACGTTTGCGGAGCTCAAGAGTGACTCTGGTTGGGCCCTGGAGACTCTGGTGTAGTCAACTTGTCTGGCCCTTAGGGAGGTTCTTCTTCAGGCTGCAGGTCCCTTCCACAAACGCCAGCCCAAGCCCTTCCTCTGATGTAGCTGCTGGAGTTGTGGGTCTGTGCCTGCCGGTGGGAATCAGGGACTTTTGCAGGCATCTGAGGGAGGTTCATCTGTGCAAGCATCACAGGCAGGTTCACGGTGGAAACCGAGAGGCTCTGAGTCTGTGAATACCTTCTTGGTATTCCTACCCCTCCTATGAAGGGAGCTGGAGGCATCCGACCCAGGCAGTTCTGCCACCCAGGGAGGCCATCACCATGTCAGCTGGCCCCCGCCTCTGTCTCTTGATTTCACCCCTCTTGGCTCTTTGCTACACCCAACCCTCCAGCCCTCATAGCTGGACTCCAGAGAGCGTCTCCTTTTCTCTTCACTGTCAGTGGGCTTGACCTCATTGCTTTTCTTTTTCCTAATTATTTTTAATTACACCAGTTCATTTTCTTTATTAAAAAACATCATCAAATTGTTGGACACGGGTGGGACTACACTTTGTCCATTATCAATAATCTTAGTTCTTTTTCCCCTTTCCCAAAACAACAGTTTGATGTGTGACCTGGTAACTTTCTGGGTCTGTTTTTTTTTTAATCTTTTCTCTACTTACTGTAGAAAATGCATTGTGTTTTGTTTTTATTTCTATAAAAAAATACCCTATTGTACATATCCTGCAATTTTTAATTTAGTGCTTTGGAAACATTTTTACTTCAGTTTATCTAGATTTACTTTTTTAAAAAAATTGACATAATTTACCAAAGTATGGCTATAAAATGGTATAAAAGAAAAAAAATGATCTCCTGCATCAATCCATTTGTATGAATTTCAAGCACCAATAGTACTAGTTGATGGTTAAACAGGTCAAAATCATTAGGAACTCTGAGGGTGAGTAATGATGAGAAAGAGGAATGAGGCAAACTTCTGGAGTCTTGAAAAATATTGTATACCTGATTTTGTGTGGTAAATAAATAAGCCATCTTTAAGTTGTACATTTGTGTGCATATGTATAGATGAAGTACAACACAACTGGCTTAAGTAGGTTTTCAAACTCTAACATTTTTGAAGTTGGGTTTTCAAGTTTCACAGTCCATAGTAATCTCCATTATGTCACATTACATTACCCTCCTAAAAAAAATAGTGCCATCTATACATAATTCCGCTGATCAGTAAACCGGAGTGTGAAAGAGAATTTATCCTGATTAATAACATGAAGGAAATCGTACTAACATAAAAGGCACAATTCAATACAATTTATAGATATTCTGTGTAAAATATCACCTCAAATGCAGGACTGTAAGCAATTCGAAGTTGAAACTTCTCTATTTCTGTTGAAGAACAAACAAAAGAGGAGGACTTTTGGTATACTCACGGTTTTGTGGATTCAGTAACAAAATTTATTTGAAAAGTAGTTGTTTTCCTTTTATATTAATATTTAAAGTATATGATTATCCTAAAAGACTGTGCTTTTTAAGTCTAAATATATTTAAAATATCACATGTAGAAAGCTAAGACATTAAAATAATATATAATATTAAAATCACATGTAATTAGGTAAAATATTCCCTACAGATCCCATCAAACTAAGGTGTTCTCTAAGTAAGTCTTTCCCAACCCATTGCTTATCTGGGTTGTCTAACTTTTTTTCTTTTTTCTTTTCTAGTTATGGCCTCTATGCTGTACAGTACCAGCATAGAGTGATAATTTGTCCCTTTAGGCCAAACCTCCCACCCTCTTTACTGTCTGGACATTTAATGCTCCCAGAACATGTCCTTCAGTCGCCTTACCATTCTCTCCTCTGAACCTATTTACGTATTCTCAACACTCTACTGAGATATCACTGTTAACCTAGACACCTAGCTAAAAATATTCTTGACCACTTCAATTTTCTGATTTCCTACTCCCAGTCACTTTCTATCTTTGATCAGATTCATAACCCTATGCCAAACATGTTGTTTTAACCATTTTTTTAGAAATCAAATGTCTCTAATTCTACATTTTCTTCAACTCTGTGCATGTATCTATTTCCATTTATCTAACTGAATTATAATTTTGTATTGAATTTGTCTCTCTTTTCTATTAGAAGGTAATGACATCTAGCCCATTAATAGGAAGACAATTATCCCATACATTGAATTTTCTCACATAAAGGAGATGGTATAAACAGATGTTTCCCCCTTTGTATTCTGCACCAAGACAAATGGACCCCATTTTTACAGTACACCATATACCTGAATTAAAAGAGAGTGCACATTTGCAAAAAATCAAGACCTTTATTTTCTGAGAAATTATACTAGGTTGCTTTTCTTATTTATATAAAAAGAATCAAGGGAAATCCTTCTCTTCTTACTCCAAATGAAATCTGACATTTATGACTGGAGGTCACATGAGGTCCAAAATTTCTGTTCTGAAAAAATAATAAGTGTGTCAAAACACTTTCTCACACCATTGGTAAGGTTACCTGGTTGAAATCACATATATTTTGCTTTGGCAGTGAAAATTCCTTCTGCCAGTCTCACTTCCTTCTCTTAATCATGGAACCAGTGGATGCTTGAAGAAGGTGGGTACAGTGGATTATAGCTGCACCCTAATTGGCAGTATATTTGGTAGAGAAAAAGAAAATTCACATGATGTCTTGAAATTATTTTTGCATTTCAATACAAGGGATGAACGTGCTCTCAGGTGAACAGAGTGGCCGAAACTCTAGTTTGACTGACATGAACTCACAGAGAGTTGTTTTATTTTTAATTTTTTTAAGTCAATGAATATATGCATGAGAAAAGCAAATATAAAATGTTTATCTTTTGAATATATTTAGCCCTTTTAATTTTCATTTTGGAAGGGAACAATCAACACTTGACTATCTAGCTCAAACCACATTTTCCCAAACCGTGATTTGCAAAACCCTGATTTGAGCAGCTGTTTGATAGGAATTAAATGGTAGAAAGACGTCAACGATCAAATGCATTTTGGAATCACATAGCTAAGCAAAGTTAAATAAGTTTCTTCTCTTCATGAGTTAGAGTACTGGATGTGCAAACATACCTTAGAATCTGTTGGCATATGCAGATTTCCCATACTTATTTAAATATTCTACATTTTTATGGATTGCCTTAAGTTAGGAACATTTTATAGAATTCATGGTACATAATATCACGTGCTGCAAAACACTGACATAAACGAACCATGTCTATTTTTCCTTTTCTTCCTAATATTTCTTGCTTTTTTTTATAAAAATGCTCCACTCTCATTCTTTTGTTATTGTTTGTTTAGTTTTCTGACTTTAGTGGGCATCCTCCAAGCATGGCTTAGCAGGAGGTAGAAGCTGTTTATTGTGGTAACAAGCAAAGTAACCTGAAAGGGTATGAGAATGAGAAGAGTTGAAAGGATTTTATGCTACAAAAAAAAAAGAAAAAGTCAAATTTTTTTTCTGGTCTGCTGGATATTTTGTAGACCCAGTTCATTATAATATAAATGACTAGACTGAATGTCATCTTAAGGTACATCTTGGCCCCAAAGCCCTCTTGGGCAGCCGTGTAAGCTATTTATGGATTTCACAAGCCTCTGAACTGTCATAATCCACATACTAGAATTTAGGTGCTTGAATTTAAGTAAAATATAAAATCTTTTTAAAATTCACAAAAGAGGTAAAAGTGTCTTGAACCTTCACTGTAGTTAATTGTAAATAGATTTTCTTTCATCAATGTCTGTCTATTTCTCCTATTAAGGGATTATTATGTTGGATTACTAATTCAATAGTTATGTTTTCACTTAGCTTTCTTTTATACTAAGAAAGTTCACCAGTAAATCATAATGGGTATCATCTTGAAATGATTCAGTCTCATTATTTCATGTGACCCATTTATTGTCATAGAAATAGTAAGTGGCATTTCCAAGATTCAGTATTTATAATAAATGAGAATTGTTCTGGTATGAAACAACTTCCTACAAATAAATTGTTTATATGCATAGAACCCCACAATGACCTTTTTTCTCTCTTAACATCTATGATTGTAATTCAGATTAAATCATATGATGCTATATTTTGTATGTATCTTTGAAAAACTAATACGATCCTTTGTTCTTAAGTCAGTATTTGCCCCACATATGCATAAGGTGCCGTGTGCACATTTAGTACAAAGTTTGGCCTTACACTCCCAGGCAGAACATACAGCTGTACTGACTTGAGTGGAATGACCTTTTGAATCAGAATTATTCCTCTGGTGCTTGTGGCTCAAAGCTTTGACTACAACAATAAAAATCATTTCATGATCTCTGTTTTTATGCCTCTGACTTTTCTCCCTGCTTACCTCAAAATCTTTAACATTTTTGAAACTTAGTAAGTTGATTTTTTTGTTTTTTGGGAGAAGGGAAAATAATCTGATTGGTTTATTGATGGTTGTTACAAGGTGACCATATCATTTCCATCTTGCCAAAAGATACTACTTTAAAATAAATCATATAATAAAAGCATAGTTAACTTCTCTGAAAAAATCATGATTTTTTTTCTTTCTTAATGAATGATCAATTATTTTTCAAATGAAGTCTCTTACGATATATTTAGAATGAGAGTTCTATTTTACTTAATAAAAAAAATATTACCTTTCACCATTATTTTACAAATCAAGTAACTAAAATCTGAAAAAAAAAAATGTTTCCCAATAGCTTCTTAATAGCAAAGACAAATTTATGTTGAAACTAGCCTGTATGTTAACCATAAAGTTGAATGGTGACATATTTAAGGTGTATGTATGTCCCCTGGTCTTTGGGGCAGATGGGGGTGATGTAAAATCCTGGATCACAAAAAAATTATCAATTGTTCTGTTTTATTTACAGATTGAATTTCTACTTTACCTGGTTTTTCAGTTGTGAAATCTGGTCCTATACAGGTGTATCAGAATGAGTTCATAGCATAGTTTCCAAATAGCTTTATGCTCTGGGCCAATCAGATATTCACTATTCAGCAGCTGTGAATTAAGCTGTCCTTAGAGCTGGAATCAGATTTCTCTAGCACCCTCCTGTATATCAGATGGTTGTTTAGCAAACTGAGATATTTCTTGGTCCCTAGGAAATGGAAGACAGTTTCTGTAAGCCTCTCAATTTTAGAAATGTGAGCTCTTGATAAGATTTCATTTTGAGTCTTTGCTCTAATACTTATGCTATCAGTTTGCACAGGCTTCCAGAGTCACAGAAGAGGTCTTTGTTAAAAATAAGAAATGGGGTGAGTTTTCTTTTAATCTATGCTCATTTTTCAGTCAGTATTATCATAGAACTGAGATAGTGAAAAAAGTCTCTAGAATAAGAGTGTATGCAACTTAATTACAAATAAATGTTTGATGTTGAACAGTAGAAAGGCACAGAGAGGACTAAGAGATGAAAGAGTGATAGTCTTGAAATAAAATTGTATTAATAAACAGCACAGTATAATAATTTAAATTCCCTTTTTAATTAACAATTCTAACAAATACTCCTCTTCTGCTCCTATATGCTAGCCTGTTTACTTCTGTTTACTCTAGGAAATGGCCTTTCTTGATGAACATGGAGCCATCAGTTACCTGATTTTGTTTTCAAAACTTAATCCCCAAACAATAGCTTCTCTTCCTCCATTCGTGTTTCACAGAAAGACTTACCATACACTTCATATGAATCATCTTTTTAATGTCCACATAGCAACATACCAGATGGATCTATCATCTTAGTGATAAACATGGTGGACATAGAAAAAATTAATAAACTACAGTAAAGACTTCCTTTTACATACCAAAAGTATTTTTCCGAGAACTATTATCCCATGATAATCATTATGCTGAATACATGATAATACATATTTGCACAGTCCTTTATAATTTTCAATTGGACTTTTTTATTGTATTATTATGGAGTATTACAAGGAACAAAGAAGTACATAGTACACTATAATATTTCCATTTTGTGTGAAATGTTAGGAAATATATGCAAACTGTTTAATATACTAGTGCTGGAATTGTGCTGTACTGATGAACTCAACTTAGTTTTCACAAACCCTTTACTATTACATATATTTTACATTAATGAAGAAATCAAGGCCTAGAAAGTAAGAAACTCCTCAGTATCTCAGTTACAATGGTACAGCCAGAATATAAATATCACAAATATAAACATGATCTGGCTCCATGGATTTCCAGCACCTTTGGGGCTGATAAAAGGGAGACTTTTCCATGTCATTATGTGAGCATTAACATAATGATGCAGCCTAGAGGTGTCCCTTTCTGATTTTAATTTATGAGAGATTACAAAGCTTAATGAGCATATTGCGAATTCTGAATAAAAATTGTGACAATAGTTTTCTCAAATCCCGTGAAATGCTTTAATTTTTAGATAGGTAACAAAATCAGGCCCAATTTGGCAGCAGTTGTTTTGCAGTGGTGGGTTATGAATTGGTGGATGCATGATAAATGTAAGTAAAGTTACAAGTACCACAACCCAGTTAAGTGAACTAAATCGATAATACTTAATACCTTAAAACAATGAGATAACAATTAATGTATTTAAGCAAAGAAAAGCTGGTATTTTATATTCAGTCAAACTCGCCAGAGGTATCTATTAGGACCATACAAAAATTCAGAAAGCTATGTAAACACATACATAGAGTAGGTAAATTATTCTCTACAGCTATTAATGAAATTATTCATCAATAGACAATGGCTTTTATCAGATTGTTGTAGCTTGTCAATATCTTAAATACATTTAAATAGTGCTTTACAACAGAGCTATCAAAAGGAAATAAACATTATATTGCTTGCAACAATTTAAAGTTTTTATTTTATTTTTATTTCAGATTAATATATGAATATAAAGGATTAGGTTACATTGTTTGCATTTTTTAGGTAAAGTACAAGTTATAGTTCAGCCCTTCACCCAGGAGGTGTGCCATATTCAGCCACATTGTACCCATTAGGTAAGAACTTACCCCCAAATCCACTCCCACTTCTTCTTCCCTCCCCCCCTTACTTGAATCTAGTTGTTTTGCTTTTTCTTCTGTGGACATGTAGTAGTTCAGCTCCTACAGCGTTTTCAACCTTTTAAATTATGTTGATCAAAAAAAAAAAGATAATGGATTTACTGTGCTTTGAACTTCTTTCAAAAATAATTGAATTAATGATTCAATTGGCACACCTAAAATCCTCTCACGGTGATACAGGACAGGTGGCATCCAGACCTGCTGCCTTAGCCTGACGGTGTTGTTGGGGCGGCAGCCAGCAGAGGAACCGAGGGCTAGAAGGTAGGCTGGGGGCCCTAGGAGGCTCCCGTGACCCGAGGGGCCAGACAACTACTGGGAAGACACCGCTGCCTTGGTGTCTCCTTCCTGGGGCACTTCTGGCCAAAGGTGAAACCCCACCTTAACCAGAGCTGATCAATTTCATGGCCTGGTCAATTTCACGTACGTTTGCAAAGCCTGAGCTTTCAGGCCCCCTGCTGCTAAATGGAAGGCTGGCTTTAACTTTAAAGGACCCACGCCTTAAACGTAACCATTGAGTTCCGGCAAAATACCCACCTGCCTCCGAGCAGAGAGCCCAGAGACAGAGAAGGAGCAAGAGAGTTTGTTACCCGGCCTAGCTCCTCTCTGTCAGGAGCTTTGGCATTTTTGTATTCTTTGTTTCTGCAAATAAATCCTGTCTTACCACTGATCTGTGGTCCATGGATTTATTCTTGAATCACTGAGACCAAGAACCCAAAACTCAGGTATCATATTTGGCAACAACGATGGGACTGAAGGTGAAATTCTGGTATCAACACACCAGTGTGCCACCACACACTCATTGAAAATCACTGATCTGCTCCTTTAATATTAGTATTGAGTATCTTGGATGCTTGTTTTTCCATTCTTGTAATCTTTCCTAGGGAGAATGTTCTTCAACTCCATCCACATTAATACAAAAGATAAAAAGTCTTAATCTTTTTTTATGGCGTAATAGTACTCTTTGATATATATATGTGTGTGTGTGTGTGTGTATATATATACACCACACTTCATTAAATCACTCACGTGTTGGTGAGCACTTGGGTTGTTTCCACTTCTAGGCAATTGTGAATTGAGTTCCAATAAACATTCTAGTGTAAATATCCTTATGGTAAAATGATTTTTTTCCTTCTGTGTAGATACCTAGATACCTAGTAATGGGATTGCGGGATCAAATGGAAGGTCTACTTTTAGCTCTTGGATTTTCTATGCTTCTTTCTGAAAATCTGCATTAGTTTGCAATATCACCAACTGTGTGTAAATGTTCCCTTCTTCCTACACACACACCAGCATCCGCAGCTTTGGGACTTTGTAATGTGGGTTATTCTCACTGTGGTTAGGTGATAGATATCCCAGAGTGGTTTTTATTTGCATTTCTGCGATGATTAGGGACAATGAACTGTGTTTGTTGGTCAACAGTCTGTCATCTGGAGAGAAAGTTCTGTTCATGTCTCTTGCCCAGTAATAGATGGGATTGTTCACTCTTTTATTGTTGATTAATTTGAGCTCTCTGTAGACTCTGGTTATTAGGTCTTTGTTGGATTTGTAACATGCAAATATCTCTTCCCATTCTGAAGGAAATATATTAGATACCTTTCTAAAATGTGCCATAGAATAGATATTTACTCAATAATCATTTAAAGCTTTTTGACTACATTTTTCTGAAAATAATTCTTCTGATAGCCTGTTACATTCGTATATTAAATAAATTATTAGCATAGCTAAAAGAGAAGAAAGGAAGTAAACTTAAGACTGTTTCAATTTCTAGGTAAAAGTAAAGGCAATCATGTTTCTGGAACCTCAGGTAGACATGGAGAAGGATCAAATCACAACTGATTTAAAATACATCATTAGCAGGATTCAGTGATAAGGAGAACACAAAAAACTAGAAAAAGAAAGACATATCATCCGTAATTCCAACATTTCTAGACAGAGACTCCAAAAAGGCTTCTGGAAAAACTTCATTGACAGAATTAGGTTAGTTGAAACATGAATACACTTTGGTAGTTGTGGAGGAGTGAAATTTTGCAGTAGGGAGTTTGAGGTGACAGCCAAGCCTCTAAATGGAAAAGCCCTTTATACACCTGTATGCAGTTGTGAATACAGACATAAATGAGAGGTTATTGTTAGAGAAATAAATAACTCTAATTATGAACTTAGATAAGGATTCTGAAAGACTAACTGAAAAAAATACAGATTTCTTTAAGCAATTTCCTGTATTTTATAGCTGGGTACACTCTTTTCCTAGAGGTAAGTATTTGCTGAAAGGTGGGGTCATATTAGAGACTATAGATTCAAAATGTCTTTGTCTTAGATTAGTGTGTCTAAGTAAGTCATTCTTAACAAATGAAATTTTCATGAAGGTTTCTGTGGGCATGTCACATAGGGGCCTTGTTCTCAATTGCATTTTAACCTCTCAGTTTACAATAAAGTTATCATGGGGTAGATGTAGGAGCCTATGTGCTGGGGAGGAAGGAAATTCATGCAAGAGTGTAAAGTAATTCATCTTTATACATTGTAGTAAAACATCAGCTATATTCCCTACTGCAGCATTGCCTATTTTATAAGAAATACTAGAAAATAGCCTAAGGCTGTGTCAACACAATGCCAGAATGGATTTATAAGCTCAGTAGGATAACAATAAAGTTGTATTCTTATTTCAAAATAATAATTAAATTTTAATATTTGCTCTCATTTTAATAAGATTTAATAGATTTTTAATAAGCCAAAATATCTAAGTTAATAGTGTAAAATTTTACCTTATTAGTTTCTCTGCACATGTCAAACATTGCTCTAATCAAACATTATAGTAGGTGGGAAATGTGCTCAAATTTTTTTATTTTTTGAAATATTCAGAAAGTCTCATTATATGACAGCGTATTTTCTGAATCCATGAGCAACTCAGTTTTAGTTGTGACAACATCATTGTCAGTTGAAGTATTTCTATCTTGAAAAAAAAAAAAAAAAACCTGAGTCGTTTAACTTGAAAATTTGATCAGAAAATAAATTGTAAATACCATTATAAAGGAGGGTGGCCAATGAAATTTTACAGTTACATGGATCACTGGATTAGATGCATAAACCTTCCCTCGATAGTCAAAGAGAAATAGGATTTTAAATGGTATTATATTGGATTGAGTTGGGAGAGTAAGGAAATGAAAATAAGTTATGTATTTTAGGAAAATCTAATATTTAATCTGTGAATATTACATATCACCAGTTCAGTATTGTTTTTGATGTACTATAACATAATTCCAGAATGCAGAAAGAAATAAAATTGTATTTAGTCTAATAGCAGGAAATGAGAGGAAAATTAATTTTGAAATTCCTCCCAGAGAAAGAAACATAACTTAGATAAATCAAGTTCATCTATGTGTCTGTGTGTCTGTCTAATTAATCATCTATCTACTTATGGATATGTATTGAGTTCCCAAACATTAAAAAATTCTAAAAGGCCTGTGTGTAAATTATGTTTCTTTTTAATTAAATTTTTTTTTTATAAAAGTGGAATTATATTTCAGTTTTTTTAAAAGTCTCAAAACTATCTTGGCCTCTACCATTCCAGAGGTTAAATATTATTTTAATACTTCTCCAAAGTATGTTTTATATGAGAATGTGTCCAGAATTATATTTTTTGTCATGCACATACTATCTCCACTGAATTTATTACCCATTAACTGGGGCTTAGATTTCAAAAGCAGAAGAGTGTAGACATGGTGAAAAGTCGTGAGAGGCACCCATTGATTCAAGTAGGAGATGGATTGAGAAGCAATTGCAAACTTGAACCTGCTAGTGATATAAATGCCTGTAAATCTGTACATACTTTTTCTATAACTAATCTTTTGTAACTCCTTTTATATTTTACCATATAGAGAAAGATTAATTTGTGTGCATCATTTTCCATTTTGGAGGTGCCAAACTTAATGGTTTCAGAGACCTAATATTAATATAAAACCTAGTTTAATAAATAAGTAAGATGAAGATGGTGGCCAATGTAAAGAACTTGGAATTTCAAGATCCAACTAAGTGTTAACAATGTATATGAAAAACTAATCTGCAGATCTTTTACCAGAAATGGAAAGTCTGCTTCTATGTCTGCTGATGATATAATCTTCTATCCAGAAATCTCTAAAAACGCCACCAAAAGACTCCTAAAATTGATAAATAAATCCAGGAAAGTCTCAGGATACAAAATGAGGTGCACAAATCAATCGCGTTTCCATATACCAATAACAATCAAGCTGAGAGTCAAATCAAAAACTTGATAACATTTATAATAGCTGCAAAGAAACTAAAATGTCTAATTATAACCTTCATGAAGTAGATGAAAGATCTCTACAAGAAAAACTAACAGACACTTCTGAAAGGAATTCAAGATGATTGATGCAAAGGGAAAACATCCCATGCTCATGAATTGGAAGAATTACCATTGTTAAACTGTCCATACTGCCAAAAGGATTTATTGATTCAGTGTAACTCCTCTATCAAAATTCCAACGTCATATCTAGAAAATATAAACCTAATCTTCATATGAAACCAAAAGAAAGCCTGAATAGCCATAGCAATTCTAAGTGAAAGGAACAAATCTGGAGTCATCACATCACCTGAATTCAAATTATACTATAAGGCTATAAGGCTATAGTATCCAAAACAGCATGGTGCTGATATAATGGTAGATCTATGAATAGAGAACTCAAAAATAAAACAATATAGCTACAGCCAACTGATTTTTGACAGAGAAGACAAAAACATACTCTGGGATACAGATGTCCAACCTTCATCACAGGCCACAGACAGATTAGCTGAGGACTTTTTGCTTATCTATGGGATGGAGGTTATGAAAATTATGCATGAACCTTTTTTTCTCATTAGTTTTTATTAGTTTTTGCATATTTAATGTGCGACCCAAGGCAACTTTTTTTCTTTCAACATGCAGCAGAAAAGAAAAAAGGTTGGATACCACTGTGGGAAAAGGATGCCCTATTCAATAAATGATGCTGAGAAAACTGGGTACTCACATGCAGACAAATGGACCCTTATTTCTCACCATATACAAAAATTTACTCAAGATGTATAAAGACGTAAATGTAAGTTATGAAACAATAAAAATTCTAGAAGGAAAAAACATTGCAAAATCTCTTCTAGATGTTAGTCTAGATTATAGGGAGAGAATTTATGAGTAAGAGCCCAAGAGTAAATATAACAACAACAAAAGTAAATACATTGGACTTAATTAAATAAAAATTTCTGCACAGCAAAGGAAATAATAGAGTAAATAAATAAACTACAGAATGAGAAAAAATATTCACAAACTATATACCTGAAAAAGGACTAGTATCCAAAACTACACAAAGAACTCAAATAAATCAACAAGAAAAAAAGAAAAAAAGATAACCCCATCCAAAAAAGCACAAAATACATAAACAGATTTTTCTCAGAAGAGCATAAACAAATGCCAACAAACATGAAAAAATGTTCAACATCACTAATTATTTGGCAAAGGAAAGTTAAAGCCACAGTGAGATACCAGCTTATCTCTGTCAGACTTACCATTTTTAGAATGTCAAAGGACAGTAGATGTCAGAACAAATACAGGCAAAGGAACCATTCATATATGGTTTCAGGGAGTGTAAACTAGTACAAATGCTATGGGAAGAGGTTGAAGATTCCTCAGAGTATGAGAAGTAGACCTACCATTTGATCTAGCAAATCCACTAATAGGTATTCACCCAAAGGGAAAGAAGTCATTTTATAAAAGATACCTGCAACCAAATGCTTATCGCAGTACAATTCACAATTGCAAAGGTATAGAACCAAACCAAGTGTCCATCAACTGATGAGTGGTTAAAGAAAATGTAACATTTGTGGATTTCTACCCAGGTGGAAATCTTAACCCCACTTGCACCCAGGTGGAATAAAGCCATTTTAATCACACAAAAAAAGAGATAAAAGGCAACATTTACAGTTAGAACCTCCATTGTTGACCACATCCCTACACTGACCACCTCTTTATGTTGACCTAATTTCCACAGACCAGACATGCACCACATGTACTTATCAATACCGTAGGTCTAGTTCCCTGTGTTGACCACCTCCCTGTGTTGATCAGTTTGTTACAGTCCTTTGGGTGGTCAACTTACAGAGAGAAGTTCTACTGTACACACACACACCCATGGAAAAGAATGAAGAATGAAATGTCTTTTGTAGCAGGTTGAATGGAACTGGAGATCATTATCCTATGTCATGTAAAAAGCTTGGAAGTTGTCATTTTCCTCTTTACAACAAGACGAAGATGTGAAACTGGTCAACAACTATGTCTTGGAACCACTAGTATAGCAGGAAAAACTGCTCTTCCAAAATCTGGAGAAACAGTCAAATACAAAGAGATACTGCCAAGACATGCTTAGATGAGGCAGAAGCCATAAACTGATAAGAAGTCAGAAGCCATAAAGTGATAGGAATGTAATTTTGATAAATTGTTGAATGTGAATAAATGAGAGTGAGAAATTCCTCGGGTTTAGAATTTTAGAGAGAAGCTCATCACTTTCATGGTATTTACCTGCCGGGAGTCCACCAGATTGTCACAGACATGATCCCGGTAAAATCCTTTCCTGGCTGTGACAAGCAGAGGGGAAGAATAATCTTCCCCAGAGTCTTCTCCACAAGTCCTACCATAGAGGGCAGGGAGGATTTTTGCCAGAGCATTATCCCATTTGAGAAATTTGAAATTACTTTGACTCCAAGCCCTTCCCTCTAGCCTGTTTCATCAAAGAGGGGAAGGAGCATAGTCAACAGCTGTTAGGGTGTTACTGACCTCACAGTCCTTGGTCCCTGAACCAATAGAAATTGGTACAAGACCAAAAAAAGGAATTTATTATACAGCCAATACTTTATTGGAGGAGCAGGTGTTTGATCTAACAAAAGGGAGATAGTGTTAGCTGGAGAACAGCCAGGCTGGGTTTCCAAATCAAAGACTGGTAAACTTTTAAACGGTAAAAAGAAAAAGTTTAATGCCAGAATTGAAATCATAGCATATTGAGGTTAAGTTTTATTGGCAGCTGCCTATCTGGTGACAATGTTAAATCTCCACCCCTGGATATGATTTTTATTGTTAAAACAAGGCAAAATGTGAGCAGTGAACTTTTGGCTTCAACTTGTCAGTAAACAGTTAGTTCTGGCTTTGATGGCGACTGGCAGACCTCTGCCCCAATGGTTGTCATGCCCTGTTAAAGAAAGCAGAATGGCATTCTATGGTCATTGGGTGCTAATCCTTTCCAAAGCTTTGTTTGGTATTGTAAGCAGACTTAAGCTTTGGCTCAAGGCTCAGTCTAGTACCCGAAGTCCACCTCCTTTACTATCTTAAAGGCTGTCAGAAACAGACTATAAATTCTACAGCCAGGGGAGGGAGTAGATGCCAGGGGGAAAGGAAGCTGGGAAGAAATGATCGTGGAGGTTAGAGCTGAGAGACACAGGCCGTCTAAAGATGGAGACTTAATCTGCATTGAAAAACTCAATGTTCTGTAAAATAATTTAAAAAGATTTATTCTGAGCTGAGTATGTGTTACCGGTGGCCCAGAGAACAATCTCAGGAGGTTCGGAGCAAATGCACCCAAGGCAGCTGAGTTACAGTTTGATTTTACACATTTTGGGGACAAAGAAATTGTGGATAAAAATCATAAATCGATAGAGGTAAGGAATACATTGGCTGGGCCTGAACAGTGGGAGATCTTGAAGGGAGGGGTCTTATAGGATTCAGAGACTCTTTGATTTCTAATTGGTTAAAGAAATAAAGCTTTGTCTTGGAATGTTTGAAGTTAAAATAAGGAAGTCTGGTGATTGCTACATTATAGAATAATCTCTAAAGTCTAGAGATAAGCTACATTATAGAGTAATCTCTATAGTCTAGAGATAAGCTTAAGATATTATGGAGTATCTCTAAAGTCTGGAGATAAGCTACATTATAGAGTAATCTCTAAAGGAAAAATAAACATCTCAGGATCCCTAAAATTTATCATACAAAACGTGAGAACTGAGCCCGGGGACTGAATCACACAAGCACTGCCATCCTCTCCCTAGTGAGGACCAGGGCCCTCTTTTAAGAAATGGAAGGGTTTAGAAAATGACTTAAAAGTTTTTTTTTTTTTTGTAGACAGGACATGGGATGAAAAAGAAAAGCCAGGCTAGCAAGGTGGTTTCATGATGCAGACAAGCCTCAGGATAACACTCTTCTAGGAAATGATTTTATCTAGAATGTTAAGTGTCAGGCTCTCAACAAACGTGTCTCAGGTCGAATAGACAGGGCCTGTCTGCATTTAACAGAGATTCTCTAGAGATGCAAATCTTTCTTCCAGCCTCCCCACAGACAGCCTTGTAGTATCATTCCTGTTTGCCCACAGCCATCTCAAAATATGTCAAAAAATGTATTTTTGGGGAAAAATATTTCTCATTTCTCTCGGCCCTTAAGAAAACCCCTTCAACATACACAGCCTCTACAAAGTGAGTGCATGTCAGTTATAACCTTAGGACTGTAGACTAAATAATTTCTTAAGTATTGATTATAAGTTTATCTTCACAAACCAAGGAAAAGATAGATCACTCACCTACTTACCCCGAGATGAGCAGAAGGTTGACTATTTCCTCTACCCTCCTGTTTACATTTTATGTATGTAGACCAGTGAGTACCAGATAGAACTTCGTATGAATAGAATCAGTCGACTCACTGCTAACTTCCTCACTCCTCCCCTCACTCCACCCCCTTTTCACCCTATAAGTTCTCAGCCCTTCTGTGGAAAGCCCAGGCCACAGCAGGTACTTTTCTGGTTGTGCTTTTCCTAAATACATCCTTGAAATCTTAATAAATCTTAATAAATCTTAAGCTTAGTAAAGCTTAACTAAGTGTGACTCTAATTTTCTGCCACTTATTGTTTAACAAAGCAATAAAAATGCTTATGTTGTGCTTCTGAGAAAACAGATGTAAACCCAAAATCAAAACCAAACCACATCAAATCAAAACATAACAGAAGTGTGGAACAGTTTTAAGTCGTATAACACATATGTGTTTGGTTTACCTGCAAAAAAGAAAGGAAAACAGCAAATATATTTCAACTATATATTCAAAAAATAGTTTAAATCATGATGGCCAAAACCTTTCCAAAATGAAGACAAGCATTATTTCACAGACTTGGGAATCTCCAAAAACAACAAGTAGGATAAATACTTCCCCCAACAACAACAGAAATACAACAGAAATACATCTTGGCACATCCTATTCAAACCTAGAAAAAAACAAAGACCAAGAGAAAAGCTTAAATTAAGCATTAAATTCTCCTCATCAGAGGGGAGGAAAAGCTTAAGTATATTATGTAGGCCTGTTACAGCCCAAGCAGCCTGGCCATGCAGAGAATAGTCCACAATGAGACAGCCACCTTTGTAGTAGAGAGTTCAAATTGCCAAGAGCCAAGCAAAGAAGTGGGAGGAATTACTCAAATCCATTTCTCTGAGGATTTGGGGGAAAGTGTTTATTGAAGATACTTTGGCAAGCAATTGGTTGTGTTTGAAATCATAGTCATGCAGAAATTGTGTTCTTTCATGAGTCGGTTCCTGGGTGGAAGTCATACAACCAGTTGAGTCAGTTCCTTAGTATAGGCCGCTGGTCTGGGTGGATCAGCTGATCCGCTGAGATACAGAGCCCAGACTATATTTCATAAACTAGCCTAAGGTTTTGCAAGGGTGATGTTATCTATGAGAGTAATTTAAAAAGTTAAAAATCTTTGTGACCATGACCTCTGTTACTCCTGAGTAGCAATTATAGGAAAGTAAACTAAAGAATAATAGCTGGTTATTTTTATTATTATTAACTATTCCTATGCTTTTAGGTTAGGCCCTTACCATCATTTTCACCCCTTTAAAATGTGTAATGGGTGGTTTCACAAAGACCAACAAAAATTAAAGTGGACTTATCAAAAATTAGATGAGAAATGGGCTCAGTGCCTGTAGCTCAATGGTTACAGTGCCAGCCATATACATCAGGGATGGTGGGTTTGAGCTCCGCCCGGGCCTGCTAAACAACAATGACAACTACAATAACAACAACAAAAAATAGCTGGGTATTGTGGCGGGTGCCTGTAGACTCAGTTACTTGGGAGGCTGAGGCAAGAGAATCATTCGAGCCCAAGAGTTTGAGGTTGCTGTGAGCTGTGATGCCACAGCACTCTATAGAGGGCAACATAATGAGACTCTGTCTCAAAAACAAACAAAAAAAATAGACAAGAAGAAAGTAGGATAAAATAGTGTTAAGAAAACAAAACAAAACAAAACAAAAAGCACCAACTTATAATAATTTATCTCACATTAAAGCAAGTTGGAAAAATATTAACAAATACAAAATCTAAGTAAAAAAATGCATGGGGAGTTCCTTAATTATTCTTGTTCCTTTTGGAAGTTCAAAATTTGTATCAAGGAGTTTAAAACTTAATCAACCTAAAGGGTTATACAAAAAAAAGCCATCTGTCCAACAGCTAATACTGCAAGATTACCCAATAAAGGATTGTAGAAATCTAATATTTTCCAGGGGATTTTCTTTAAGTAAGGAATAGGAAAATGCAAGTTAAATCATAATGCCTAGTGAGGCCACTGTTCAGGTGACAAAAAATTTAGTTAGAGTCACATAACGAGGTGTAAAAGCGGCTTATAATTGGGAGTTCTCTTCACAACTGGGATTATCTATTTCTTGTCACAAATATGTCCTGATGTTGTAGACACAGCCTAGGACATCCTAGGGATGAAACAAAAGGCAATATTTCATTTAAATTCAGTTAATTCTGTCCCATCAAAAGAGAAGGAGAAGAGGAAGAAAATGCAAAGCATTAGTGGGAAAGTTGGGAAGTTTCTTGAAATTTAAAGGTAAAATATAAATTATTAACATGTCACCACATTTATTTTAGATAACTTTATTTTTAGACGCCGTCAAAATCCAAACAGTGAGGGTAATTTTCAGTTAAAGTTAAAATTGTGAATATTTTAAAAGTTTTGTATAAACAAAAGTTTCTGTAATTGACAATTCCCATTTTAAATTTATTTTGTTACTGGTTCTATAATCATGAAATCTGTTGGTGTGGGCCAAAGGAACAGTTTATGCATGCAATATAAATTATTTCTGAGCTAGTCCATGCTACTTCCTCTGCCATCCCTATTAGAGTTAATTTCAGTAATTCATGTATTACTGGGAATCCTATGAGCCTACAAATAATACTGCAATTATCACTTTAAGTTTTCAAAAAACTTTATCAAACCTGACAGCCTCCTACAATTGTACATTAGATTCTAACTATATGTTGATTGTCTTTATCATCGTCTCAGAGAAGGATGACACAGTTAATTGAAGAAATATGTTAAGTCCATTAATTACTGGCATTTTCTCAGTTAATAGATTTTTTTAATATGTATGTGATAAGTAAGTGTATTATAAATATCAGTGAAAAAAATCAAAATTCTTTCAGAGCAGATGCCAAGAATAACACCTATAAAGAAAGCTGGGTTTCTATTTGTTTACGAAGTGACTGTGCATTAATCTTATGAATAAAATTATTCCCTCCCAAGAAATCTCTATACTAGACTGTTACCATTACTCCAAAAGTGGCTGTTTTGTATTCACCTTTCTACTGTGAACATTTATCAAAGTCTGGCACAAAATACTTCATAGACAAAATAACGCCAGGAAAGAAAGAAGGAAGAGAGACAGGGAAGGAGGGAAAGACATTGATAGAGTGGAAAGGTAGGATTTCTGAGGACAGGCAAACTAAATCTTGGTTTTATGGTAGTATTAGATGGGCATATCATAAATAGTTCCAGAAATACTTGGTAAGTGGAATCTTTTAATTCAGAACCATGTAATCTTGAGACCTCATCTTAATTAAAATGTGTTGAAATGTAAAACCCTTTGTTTTTGCAGTTTAATGTATCATATGAAGGATTCAGGAACCTCAGAAGGTCTGAAGGGGAAGAGGCACTGATTGTTTTCTTTCCTTTTTTTTTTTTTTTTGCTGTTCAATACTAAATGCCTCTTTATTACTCTTTTTTTTTTTTTATTGTTGGGGATTCATTGAGGGTACAATAAGCCAGGTTACACTGATTGCAATTGTTAGGCAAAGTCCCTCTTGCAATCATGTCTTGCCCCCATAAAGTGTGACACACACCAAGGCCCCACCCTCATCCCTCCATCCCTCTTTCTGCTTTTCCTCCCCCACCATAACCTTAATTGTCATTAATTGTCCTCATATCAAAATTGAGTACATAGGATTCATGCTTCTCCATTCTTGTGATGCTTTACTAAGAATAACGTCTTCCACTTCCATCCAGGTTAATACGAAGGATGTAAAGTCTCCATTTTTTTTAATAGCTGAATAGGATTCCATGTTATACATATAATGTATAATATGTACATATAATGTTAATCCATTCCTGGGTTGGTGGGCATTTAGGCTGATTCCACATTTTGGCGATTGTAAACTGAGCTGCAATAAACAGTCTATTACAAGTGTCCTTATGATAAAAGGATTTTTTTCCTTCTGGGTAGATGCCCAGTAATGGGATTGCAGGATCAAATGGGAGGTCTAGCTTGAGTGCTTTGAGGTTTCTCCATACTTCCTTCCAGAAATGTTATACTTTTTGCAGTCCCACCAGCAGTGTAAAAGTGTTCCCTTCTCTCCACATCCACGCCAGCATCTGCAGTTTTGAGATTTTGTGATGTGGGCCATTCTCACTGGGGTTAGATGATATCTCAGGGTTGTTTTGATTTGCATTTCTCTAATATATAGAGATGATGAACATTTTTTCATGTGTTTGTTCAAGCCATTCATCTCTCATCTTTAGAGAAGGTTCTATTCATGTCTCTTGCCCATTGATATATGGGATTGTTGGCTTTTTTCATGTGGATTAATTTTTCTTATACAGAGTTTCCTTGACTGTTTGGGGGAGGCGGTCAAATATACCAGGGAAGGTTGTGAGTTTGCCCACCTCAATCCATTCCCAGACACTTGCTACTGTGTGTTAAACTTTAGTGTCTCTGTCTCAGCAGGGGTAAAATGGAACTCATCCACATTCAATTCCAAATTCTCAACAGATTATCGAAATTGTTTTTGAATTCTGCTAACCTATTTGGTGTGTAAGGTTTTCTCTTTCAGATTTTCATTTGTATTTACCTAAACTCAATGAGATGAAATATCTCTTAATTTGTTATTGTCCATGTAGGTTTCATCTTTTATGAAGTTCAAAGACCATTGAGGTCTTTTGCCTCTTTTACATATTTTATTTTACATTTTGATTCAAATTGATTACCTTGCCTTTGTGAGATTTAAGACTTGATCATTTACCTCAATTATTTTCTGTAGGTAACCAGCCCCCACGCGACCTGTGAGTGTCCCCAGTACTCAGCAGAATGAAGAAAATGAAGAAAGAAATAGAAACGGAGTAGAATTTATAGAGTGGGCCCAGAAGGTCTAATTTGGGGTGCAGCAGTTTTCTGAAGGCCCTCCTTTCTCTGTTGAACCTAAGAGGTATCGATTTGCCAGTTTGTTCATTCAGCATCATACATGTTGTTAGGGTAAAGTGAGACGTTCTTAATGTGCGAGATGTTCATAGAAGTCCTATATGCTTAATTTTAAAAGCCTACTAGAACTGCCACTTGTATTCTTTATTTTCCAAATATCTATTGTCCATTGACTGTGTAGCAGGCAAAATGTTGAGTAAAATGAAGAAAGACACACAGTGCATCTAGTTCTTAACATCAAGGTGTATGATTATTACTGTCTACATAAATACATACGGCTAATAAACACTGATTATCTTTTAACAGAAGTGTCTCAGACTGAGAACGAAGATTAGGTAATTTTTTTTTTTTTATTGGTCCTTTTTCTATTTTTAAAGAGGCGTAGAATAATTTGTCAGTCAGTCTTAGAGAAAATATTTCACTTATGTACAGTTAGTCTAATGAATCACTGGTAGAATAGAGGTATACACTTCTAATTTATATTTAAACTATATTTATTTCTAAGATTTTGTGTGATTCTAGAAGAAGTCAGAAAATCCAACATTCTTACTCTGATCTAGCACCTTTCTACCTAACTTGTCAATCATGTCAGTCGCATGGCAATCCCCAAATCTCCTGACAATTAGAAAAATCCCAATTATTCATCTGATAACTTTGATACCTCTTTGCTTTCGATAGCTGTGAATTTTAGAATTAACATGGAATGTAGATTTATTTGAAAATCATACGGAAGCTGGAATTTCTGCTTATTGCTTTGGTGGGTTTATATTACTTAATATAGGTAATTTTTATTCAAGTCCCCATGTAAGTAATTATCTACATACATAATGATATAATTCAATTATGACTTATTTCATACATACAGAAATTAATTCAAAATATAATGTTTGTATAATTAAGAAATATTATCTTTTTTGTTTTAAATGAGATGTTTTTGTTTTAAATGAGATGTTTTTGTTTTAAATGAGATGTTTTTCCACAACCACATAGCCCTTTGTTTGTTATTTTATTGTTACAACTGAGGTTGGGCAGAGGTTCATGTACATTTATGTTTATTGAAGTCCCCTCCAAATAAAAGTACATTCCCAAGTAAATGGAAAACTTGTGTCTCTCACCTCAACAATTTTTCTCTATCATTTATTTTCACACTTTCATGATGAAGTGGTCACCTTCCAGAGGTCCTCAAACTTTTTAAACAGGGAGCCAGTTCATTGTCCCTCAGACCATTGGAGGGCCAGACTATAGTTTGAAAAAAAAAAAAAAAACTATGAAAAAATTCCTATGCACACTGCACATATCTTATTTTGAAGTAAAAAAAAACAAAACGAGAACAAATACAATCACAGCGCCTCATGTGGCCCGCGGGCCATAGTTTGAGGACCCTTTAGACCTTGATGCATTTTTCTCTTTGAAGGTAAACTATCTCTTTATGAATTATTCTTTCAGTAGAATAAATGTGTATTCACTTAATTATTTCTGTTTCTCAGTCTTTGATAATAATGTATTAAAGAAGAAAAACAGAGAATCTAAAAGTGTTGTTATACTGAAAGTGAATTTTCTAACATACAGTGTTCTCTCCATAGATACACTGTATTTCTGTTTCTGCTCTAGATTATGCCTGGGAAATGCTTGGCAGGTTTCTTTTATCATTACAGGCTCTGTTCTTTTCTGTCATTTTAATGTGTGACAGTTGAGATTGAAGAGATGGAAAATGCCAGCCTCAAAATTGGCTAGACATCTCAAAAAGTCAAAAGCATTATGAAAATTTTAAATGACATGATGAGTTGGAGTAAAAGAATACAGATTAGAAAATTCTACACAACTTTTATTTATAGCTATAGCAATCATTGACTTATAGGGTTGATAGACGGTATATAATATTAAAATGGAAAGCAAAGTGCATTTTGCAAACTATCAGGGAAGACTATGAAGCTATAGTCAATTACCATCGATTTAAATGTATTTTTATTTGTGCTATTTTTTAAACAACTCAAGCTTATTTTGGGAGCTTATAGCAACTACTTATGTGAGGTATAGATAATAACAGTAGACTACATATAGTAAAAATATATCATGAACCCGAGATGTTTTGTCTAACTACGTGATTTGAGTATTGATAATTGACAAATATGAACCTTAAAATATTCATATAATGTTAATAAGCTATAATTACTTAAGTAATATTTATTTTTAATTAAAAAAATTCATCTGTTAATTCCTTCCAGTTTAATAGCAATGGCAAACTGTTAAAAGTCTGATATTAATTGTAGCTGACCCAGATTTAAATAAATTAAACACAATCTGTGAAGAGCATAGTTTGAACAAAAGCTACTCATTCCATAATTGAAATGTAGGTGGTATGAGTTTATAACTCTCTACTCCTAATCCCTGAAGATTTTATAATTTGTAAAACCTGAAGATGAAAGTAAGATTTGTGGAGAGATAATCTAAATATTTTTTAAGATACGAAGTCATACCAATATTCAGAACTCTTTTTTTCAATTTTTTTTTATTTTTCTCCAATGAAATTTTATTAACTGGGTGACACGTATGAAGTACATTCTAGATGCTGAGGTACCAAATGAATAAAATTTGGGTCCTAGCCTAAAGCGACTAACAGATTGGTTACAGTGGTTGTGGTGTCATTGTGTAGACTCTGAGATATTGTGAATGTAAATGAGGAGACCAAGGAACTGATCCAGTTGACCTGAATGTAGTTGTGATTGCACTAAAGAAGGTATGACAAGGGACCGTCACGGAACCTAAGACAGTGTACTGGTGTGAAGTACACTTCTTGTCTGGGGAGATTTTACATATTTTAAAGCTAAAGTACATGTGTGGTCATCTTCCCTCCTTTTCATCAGCTTTTCTATGTTTTCCTCCTAATGCCGGTAGGAGTTCAAAAGTGATGCTTGCAGTTACAAAAGACAGAGAAACAGAGCATCAAAACCATCCTCGATCCTTTGTCTTCCAGGACAAACTATTCTATATGTGGCATGCTTCTATTTGGAAAGCCAGATATCAACACGTAGCCTCTCCAAAGAGAAAGATTGATTACTAACTTAATGGCCACACTTTTTCCTCCATTATAATTTTTAATTCAACATGTAAACTCTTCCTTTGGTTGTGCTTAAGGCAGGGGTGGGGGAGCACACTCACCAACAATGTTTGTTTCATAAGACAACAGACAGCCAAACATTTTGAAGGTAGAATCTAATCATGTGTATGTTTCTTTGTTCTAGCTGTTAATTAAATCCAAAAGATTGTCTCTTAAATTTATTATATTATAAATTTTATGCTCAGTTTTGCTGAATAGTATTTTTTTATGAATTAATTTTCTAGGAACTGATTGAAGCAATGGAGATTCTCTGAACAACACCTTTACCACTTTGATTATGTAGACTTTTTGTATAGGTAAATTGCATATGAAACCCACAAATTTCTATTTTCAGGACCATAGTAATGTCAAGGTAATTGTCATTGTTAGCTGAGGTATTAAGTTACTATCTGACTTTTTTACATTAAGCAAATGCAGGCTAAAGCATGTCCATGAATTGCATAGAATTCTTTTGATGATTAATTAATCTTTAATATGATACATGTTTATAAACTAAGAGGAAACTTTTCCATGAGATTATTTATTCACTTGTGATTACCTGTAAATTTGGGAATTGGGAACATAAACAGCTATGATGACAAGGAGTATGAGGCAAAGACAGAATTTGGGTTGGACATCGGAGAGAGGGTAGGATTGCTGTAATTAAGGAGCAAAACCAGCAGTTCAAGAAGGTGAGAGGAAAACTCACTGAGCCATATGTCTGCCATCTGTGTGCTAATGTGGTGATGTCCAACTTGAGTTCCCTCATGGGTAGGGCCGTTTCTTGACTTTAGGAAGATAGTTGAGCCTTTTTCTCCAGTGGGCTCGCTTCCCATTTAGCTCCCAGACACTCAGACAGGTCAATAGAAATTACCAAACAGCTTCAAATGCTTGGCTCAGTTGTATCATCTGAACAAAACCCCCATCAATTTCTGCTATTCAAATGGTAGCTAAAACTCCCAGATGATTATTTTTTATATATTTTTCATTTCATCTGTCTTTTCTCACATTAGGATGGGTAAAAAAAATTATCATTTAAAATGAAAATGCCTTTGAATTCTCTGTAGATAACTATGTTACCTCTTTGTCACTTACCAAGGTTAGTAGGTATTGGTACCTCTTAAACTTTCTTGTGCAGGAGAATCACCTGTTGTTGTTTTTGCCTGATTCTTGTGCTTCACCTAAAATTACTTATTTGAATCACAGGGGTGTAGTCTAGGAATTTGTGATAAAGTCTATTGGAATTTCGAGTTCAAGTTATTGAGAGACTACACTAAGCTGGTTACTAAAATCACCCCAATCCACCTACTTGAAAGTCTCATGAATCACGCAAAGAAAAATAAAAACCTTTAGACGATTCATCTTCTATGTTAGTTTAGAGATTTTAAATGTAAAACTTTGGCCTCTCCTATTGTGATCCCAGTAAGATACAGTTACTTCCATACATCTATTATCTGGCGAACATCTGTGTGAAAAGCTTCTTCCCACACTAAAAACCTGTTTGCCAGCCAGTCACACACAGAACTACCGAGTTTGGGATGCTATTCTTACATAATTGCCGCCTTTGGAAGATAGCACTGCTGTGCATGATGCTAGCGCATTAGTTGAGTTAGAATAAAGCTTGAGGATTAGAACAAGAAACTCCTCACTTCTTCCAACCCAGCCCGATCCTGTGTTGCTCTCTTTATATGGGAGCTTGATTCCAATCTCCGAAACAGATGAGCACGCCCACTCACTAGCAGCAGGCCATCCTGTTCTCCCTCCACCACAACTCCACGGGATGACCAGCTGCAGAGCACATGTGGCTCAGCCCCCTCACCTGGAAGAACTGATTTCTACTGAGTTGGAAATTGATGGAGATTGCATGATTCCGGTCAATTTCATTCACACCGGGTAAGAAGCGCCTGTGCACAAGCTGGTCTTGCACTTCCCAGAGCAGCTGCTGCTCTTTCGCTGAACCCCGTCAAGATGCAGAAAGGAAAATGGTGTGGATGAGAACAGGGGGCAAGCGTGCCAGCCTCTCTGATTTCTTATCTTTTACACCCACAATTTATCTTTTTCCACTGATAGAGTTAAAAGATTTACACATTGTCACAGTTTTATTTTTATTGTTTTATATTTTGTTCTGAGACAGAATTTCACCTTGTCACCCTGAGTAGAGTTCTGTGGTCTCATAGCTCACAGCTTGAGCTCAAACTCTTGGCTCAAACGATCCTCTTGCCTCAGCCCCTGGAGTAGCTGGGACTACAGGGGCCTGCCGCAACCTCTGGCTATTTTCAAAGACAGGGTTTCACTCTTGCTTAGGCTGGTTTTAAACTCCTGAGATCACTCACTCCACTCACCTCTGCTCCCAGAGTGCGAGGATTACAGACGGTGAGCCAGCACACCTGGCGCATGGTCATAATTTTAACTAGGTATTACAGCTCTGAAATGGTTCATCAAGTTCTAAACATGATAGGATTTATTTTCAGAAAACTACATAGGAAGACATAGGTTTGCTTTTTTTTTTTTCTTCCTGTTTTAAATCTATTTGCTTTCTAAATGGCAGGCCCCAAACATATATGCTTTTGTAAAGAATGTAAAGAAACAATAGCTTAAATGAAAACCCTTTTAGATATGTGCAGAATTGTCCAACGGAAAACTTCACCACAGATTTAGAACAAGCAGATATAAATGCTAAGAAGTCTGATCTCTGGGATTCTCTCTGCCTTCCTCACCATCCCAATGCCACCCATGTGTCTGGCCAGGGTTTCAGATAGCCTCAGCAGCTGCATCCGTGCTTTTTACGTTGGCTTGCTCATGTCTTTCTGATGTCCTGTATACACACCCTTCCCCTGTTCCTTTCCCCAGCTACAGGCTGTCTCTTCATGTTACATAGTTGTGAATGCACGGTTTCAATTTTGCAACTAAATTTTGCCATTGAAATAGTGCCTTCATCATTTTCCATTTCTTTCTTAATCTACTAACATACGTACACTTCCCCCGACTCTATCAAATTTACTCTGGAGAAGGTCACCAAGAAATTCTATATTTCCAAGAACAATGAGAATTTTATATTTCTTCTCCAACTCACCACATTCAATATTTTTTAACAATTGTTTTGCCTTAAAATATTCCATCCACTTGGATTCTTAAGACACCATTCCCTCTGCTTCCGTTTACAGTTTAGCATTCCACCGTTTTCCTTGACTTTTTCTGTTCACTAAATACTGATGTTCTTCTCATTCTTCTCTGTGATCACTGTCGGAGTCTTTACTGGAAGCATTGCATCGTTCACTATAAATATACTACAGGAAAGAACTTCCCCATCCATATAAAACTAAATTAGGCCTTTACCTTTTTTCCATGTTTATCCATTTCAAATGTTTTCCTTCCTTGGGGTAATAAAATTTCATAAACTGTGTTCTTATAAAAACAAATCACCCCCCCATTTTTCTGAAGGCTGGGAAGTTCAAGGTTAAGGCAGTGTCTGGTGGGGGCCTGCTTCCCTACAGATGGTGCCTTCCCATTGTGTCCCAACACGGTGGAAGATCAGTGAGCTCTCCAGGGCTCTTAATAAGGAGAGTGATCCCATCGCAGGGGCTCTGCTCAAAGACTTCGTCATCTCCCAAAGGTCCCTCTTAATGTTGTCACCCCTGGGTCTAGGATTATAATATATAAATTTGAGGGGAACATAAACATTCAGGCCATTGCACCCCTTAATTATTATTATTATTTTTTGAGACAGAGTCTCGCTATGTTGCCCTAAGTAGAGTGACTTGGTGTAACAGCTCACAGCAACCTCAAACTCTTGGGCTTAAGTGATTCTCTTGCCTCAGCCTCCCAGGTAGCTGGGACTATAGGCAATGGAAGGCAGGTATTCTTTGTTGCAGTTTTTATTGTTGTTCACCAGGCCCAGACCGGGTTGGAACCTTCCAGCCCTGGTGTATGTGGCCGGTGCCTTAACTACTGGGTTATAGACGCTATAGGCCCCTTAATCAGCATCCACTTAATCACTAAACCCATATTTCCACTTTTCTTTTAATTTCTGTATTTAAAGATGAAATCATGCCAATGTGGCTCCAGTATTTTTTTTGACTTCCTTACCCCTTTTCTTTTCACGTTTCTACTATAGTCCTTTAAACCCTCATCTGTTACATCACCTTTGACACAAACTCCACTTTACCAGCAAAGGTACATTTTGCTAAGCAAATTGAATCCTAATACTTAAACGTTTTCCCTAAATCTTTCATGACAATGATCTGACTACAGACCTATCCTACCTGCAACTTTATGCTCTTGTAAGCAAAATTGTTCTCAGGAAACATCTGTTGTTCTCAGGAAACATCATGCTGTCTCTTAATTCCTTGAGGTATTTATTTTTTAGTCCTCTGACTGTAAACCACTTTCCACATAAAAGGCTGCTTCTCTCTTTCTAGTCAGCTTTTGTTCCTCCAACATTGCTTAACTATTGATCTCCAGGGAAATTTATTGAATCCCAGGCTAAATTTGCTTCATGACTAAACGAAAGTAACCAGGTAACATTATGAGTATTCTTTCTAAGGAACTCAGAGTGCTTTACAAAAATAATCATATCTATCACCAAATATGTCTATAGGAGAGAAGCAATTGTCATCAATGGCATTTGAAAGAAGTATTTTTGTCACTATAAAATCTGCCTTCCTTTCTCTAGTGCGTCAGTAGAATGATGTGAATTTAGGATTTCAGAATATTTACCTAAACAAAAGTAGGCATTTCTATTTTTTAGGAAAATAACCTTAAAGTTTGTAATACCTTGAAGGATCCAATAAATTCAAGAAACATGTTCCTGGGTCAGTTTTCTGTGGCAAGTAACCAGGCAAGCAAGAAAAAACAGAAACAAAATCTTTTTTTGTTTTGTTGTAATTTCAGGTTAATGTGAGGGTACAAACAACTAGGCTACAGTATTTGAATTTGTAAGGCAGAGTCCCACACACAAGAGGCGTACCAGAAATCCCCACATTGTGCTCACTAAGCTCAAGCACAAAGACCTCACCCTTGTTCCTCCTCCCTTCAACTTGAGTTGAATAGAGCTTTTTCTCTTATGTGGACATGTATTAGATTGCTAGCTTCATATTAGCATTGAGTATATTAGATATTTTATTTTCTAATCTTGTGATACGTTACTAAGAAAAATGTATTTCATCTCCATCCGTTAATACAAAAGATGAAAAGTCACTATCTCTTTATGGCTGAATAGTATTCCATGGTAAACATATAGCACAGCTTGTTAATCCATCCTGGGTTGATGAGCATTTAGTGTTTCCACATCTTGGTGATTATAAATAGAGCTGTGCTAAACAATCTAGTGCCAAAGTCTTTATGATAAAATGACTTTTTCCCCCCTCTGGATAAATGCCTAGAAATGGGTTTGTGGGAATGGGAGGTTTAATTTGAGTTCTTTGAGCATTCTCCATGCTTCTTTCCATAGAGGCAATATTAGTTTTCAGTCCCACCAACAGTGTCAAAGTGTTCTCATTACTCCACATTGACGCCAGCATCTGCAACTTTGGGACTTTGTTATGTGGGCTGTTCTCACTGGGGTTAGGTGGTATCTCGGGGTGATTTTGATTTACATTTCCTGGTGACCTTTAGGGATGATGACCATTTCCGCATATGTTTGTTAGATATTCATTTGTCTTTCTCAGAGAAGGTTCTGTTCATGTCTCTTGCCCAGTGACAGATAGGATTGTTTGCTCTTTTTCTGTTGACTAATTTGAGTTATCTATAAATCATAGTTATCAAGTCTTTGACAAATTTGTTAAATGAAAATACCTTTTCCCATTCTGAAACTTGTCTATTTGCTTTATTTGTTGTGTTCTTAGCTGTGCAAAAGCTTTTCATTATAATTAAGTCCCATTTGTTATTTTTGTTGTTGTTGAGATTGCCACTGAAGTCTATTTCAGAAAATCTTTCCTAGGCCAACACCCTCAAGAGTTATTTTTTCCACACTTACTTCTAGGATTTTTATCATTTCATGTACTAAATTTAAATCTTTTATCTACCTTAAGTCAGTTTTTTAAGTGATGAAAGGTATGGGTTTAGTTTCAGTCTTTTACATGTGGCAATCAAATTCTCTAGCACCATTTATTGAATAGAGATTCTTTTTCCCAGTGTATACTTTTGTTTGGTTTATCAAAGATCAGATGGCTATAAAAGACTGGTTTCATCTTTTGGTTTTATTTTAAGTTCTATATGTCTATGTCTCTATTTTTGTGCCAATACCATGTTGTTTTGATCAGTGTGGACTTGTAATATAACTTGTAGTCTGGTAGAGTGGCAGAGTGATTCTTCCAGCTTTTTTTTTCATTACTAAGAATTGTCTTGTCCTTCTGGGTTTTTTTTCTGATTCCATACAAAACAAAGAACTATTTTTTCCAGTTCTTCAAAGTACAATGTTGGTATTTTAATGGGGATTGCATTGAATCTACAGATTGTTTGTGGAAGTACAGACATTTTAACAATGTTGATTCTTCCCAGCCCTGAACATGGTCTGATCTTCCATTTGATAATGTCTTGGGCTTTTCTTTTCTTAGGGTTTCATAATTTTCTTTGTAGAGGTCCTTTACATCTTTTGTTTGGTATAGTCCTAGCTATTTCATTTTCCTTGAAGCTACTGTGAAGGGAATTGTGTCCTTGTTTTGCTTTTCAATTTGGCTGTTATTTGCATATACAAAGGCTATTGATTTGTGGGCACTGATTTTATACCCTGAGACTTTACTGTATTTCTTGATCACTTCCAGGAGTTTTCAGGTTGAGTCCCTGGGGTTCTTTATGTATAAGATCATATCATCAGCAAAGAGTGGGAATTTGACCCCTTTCCCCCATTTGGATGCCTTTATAGCCTTCTCTTGCTTGATGGTATTGGCTAGAACTTCCAGTTGTATGTTTAATACTAGTGGTGATGGAGGACATCCGTGTATGGTTCCAGTTCTAAGTGGAAAACATTTCAGATTTACACCATTCAGTGAGATATTAGCTGTGAGTTTATTATAGATAGCTTAAGTCACCTTAAGAAATGTGTCATGCATACCTATGTTCTTAAATGTTCTTGTTAGAGAATGATGCTGAATTTTGTCAAATGCTTTTTCTGCATCTATTGAGAGGGTCATATGGTTTTTGCTTTTTCTTCTATTGATACAGTGAATTACATTAATGGACTTGTGTATGTTAAACCAGCCCTGCATCCCTGGGACAAAGCCTACTTGGTGGTGATGTATATATTTTTTTAATGTGTAGCTGTAATCTATTGGCTAAGATTTTAATTGAGTATTTTTGCATCAATATTCATTAGTACATCTGCAGTGCATCTTACAAGGTTATATTTGAAACTTAGTAAATGTAGAATGTAAATGTCTTAACACAATAACTAAGAAAATACAGGAAGGCTATGTTAACCAGTGTGATGAAAATGTGTCAAACGGTCTATAAAACCAGTGTATGGTGCCTCATGATCGCATTAATGTACACAGCTATGATTTAATAAAATAAATAAATAAATAAATATTCATTAGTGAAATTGGTCTGTAGCTCTCCTTTTTAATTGGGCCCTTCTCTGGATTTGGTATCAGGGTGATGTTTACTTCATAGAATGTGTTGAGGAAGATTCCTTCCTCCTCAATGTTTTGGAAAAGGTTCTATAGTATAGATACAAACTCTTCTTTAAAGGTCTGAAGCAATTCTGATGTAAGGCCATCTGGCCTAGGGTTATTTTATTTTATTTATTTATTTATTTATTTTTTGTGGAAAGCTTTTTTATTGTTTGTGCAATCTCAGTGCTTGATATCGGTCTGTTCCTGGTTAAGTCTAGGGAGATGGTATGATCTATGGTATCTATGGTATTGATCCATTTCCTCCACATTATAAAATTTCTGGGCATCAAGTTTCTTATCTTAATCAGAAATCATCTCTTGAATCTCTGGGGTATCTGTTGTTATTTCCCCTTTTTTTGTTTCTGATTGAGGCGATTAAAGATTTTATTTTTGCGTTTCTAGTTAATCTGGCCAGAGATTTATCCATTTTGTTTATTTTTTCAAAGAACTAACTTTTTGTTTCATTGATTTTCTGAATGATTCTTTTGTTTTCAATTTCATGTACTTCTGATTTAATTCTGGTTATTTCTTTTCTCTGCTGGGTTTGAGATTAGGTTGCTTTTCCTTCTCCATTTCCTTAAGATTCTTCATTAGGTTTTTGATGTGCTCCCTTTTTGATTTTTGGATGTTAAACCTTGTTAAAATGTCTATACTACCCAAAGCAATCTACAGATTCAATCTAATGCAATAAATTAGTAGCCGTCTAATACAGTAAATTTTCCTTGAGAGCTGCTTTTTCAGTGTCCCAAAGGTTTTGGGTTTTAATTGAGTTAATAAATTGATAATACCCTAAAATTTGAATATAGCTGTTTGGTAATTTATTAATTGCAGGTTTGTAATAATATAATTAAAATTCTGTATCTAAAGATAGAATTATTATTTCAAACTTAGTTTTTTAGATACATAAAATACGTGATAAAAATTTTTTCAAAAAAGTTTCATTCTTAGTCTCTTTGGGCTGCCATAACAAAATCCCAGAGACTGGGTGGCTTAGACAACTAAATTTGTTTTTACAGTTTTGGAGGCTTGGAGTTGGAGAGTCATGTGCTCGTATGATCTGTTTCTGGTCCCTGTGGCTTCCAGATAGCCATTGTCTTTCTGTATCCTCACCTAACAGGAAGAGAAAGCCTGAACACTCTTCAGTGTCTTTTTTGAAAGGTCACTAATCTTATCATGAAGGACCTACTCTCATGACCTCATCTAAACCTTATGACCTCCAGGAGGCCCCATAACCAGTTATCATCACACTGGACATTTAGGGATTCATTATATAATTTTGGTGAGACATAATTCAGTTCCTAGAAGTTCATAAAAATGTTTTTATTTAATTTTCCATAGTTGTATGTTGGTGCCATCACCAAGGAAGCAGGCTGGACAATGGATTATAAACTCAAAGCTTGCAGGAGGTAGGCCTCCCCATGCTTGTCGGGGGGAAAAGGCTCCAAGCAACCTCCCCAGCTGCTATTTATTGAGAACAAGCTCCCTTCCCACAAGCCAGACCCTCTCCACTGGAATTCCACAGCTGATCAATTTCCAACTGCCAACTTCTGTTCCAGAACATCTAGTGATTGCTTGTATAAAACTACCACTTTGTCTCTGCAAGCCCGCTGTCCTGGTAAATCCCCTCTTTGTCTCTGCAAGCCCTCTGTCCTGGTCAATCCCCACTTTGTCTGTGCAAACCTGCTGTCCTGGTTCCTACACATCTTGCAGCATAGGTTGCTACATAGGTTGTTACATAGATCACTACACATGCTGTTACATAAGCTGCTACAAATCCTATTACATAGGTTGCTAAATATCTTATTACATAGGTTGCTACATATCCTGTTACATAGGTTGCTACATATCCCTTTTTTGTTTAAGACATTCTTGTGCAGAGTGGAGGAAAAACTTGTAGTTGTTTATTTCATTTGCTCTTCTTATCAAATAGTGCTCCTTCTAGCTAGGCAGAGAAAAGAAAGAAACAGGGTGGCGCCTGTGGCTCAGTGAGTAGGGCACCGGCCCCATATACCAAGGGTGGCGGGTTCAAACCCGGCCCCGGCTGAACTGCAACCAAAAAATAGCCGGGCGTTGTGGCGGGTGCCTGTAGTCCCAGCTGCTCGGGAGGCTGAGGTAGGAGAATCGCTGAAGCCCAAGAGCTAGAGGTTGCTGTGAGTCCTGTGACATCATGGCACTCTACTGAAGGCAGTAAAGTGAGACTCTGTCTCTACAAAAAAAAAAAAAAGAAGAAGAAGAAAAGAAAGAAACAAAAGGGTAGAAAAAAAGCACAAAATAATGAACAAAACTACATCGGAGGAGTCAGTGAGGGCTTTCACCAAAGAAAAGGGATTTGTGTTATGTTGTATTCTTCTAAACAAACAAGGGTAATATTAATTTTACATATTTCATCACCTGTTTTTTGGGCTGACCCATAGGGTTCTTGACATTTCCATAGGAAGTATTAACCAACGCCCAAAGTTTCCTGTTTCTGCGCATTATCTATTGTACCCATTAAATAAGCAGCAGTAGGCATAGTGCAGACTGGAATGACAGGTGGGGAAGTGTCAATCTAAAGGAGCAGTAAGGGGATAATTAAGGATGTATGTCCAATAAATATTCTCTCACCTTTGCTGATACAAGAAGTTTGCTATGACTTCAAATTTCCATTACCAAAGCCAACTGCTTTGTTCAGAACCTTATTAGAGATTAGTGGGTGTGAAGTGAGTTCACCCGGGCCTAAAGATTGGGAGGTTTTTTTTTAAGTGATGGAACCCTATATCGATCCTTCCTTTCAGAAGCTTTAACTGCTGATGGGAAAAAGGGTGCTGACCGCTCCAAGCTACTTCCTGCTGAGGATGGACAGTGATATGGGAGGCAGTTAGAGGTTTCTCAGAGGAGGGTGATCTAGGGTTCACGGTAAATGAAAATCAGGATAGATAATTTGGAGTATGTCAGGCCTAAAAAATTGAGATTCCTTATTCAGGTAGAAATAAAAGAACCTTGTATCAATAGAAGGAATTACTGAGGACAGATTCATCAAGGCATTGGCAAAATCTCCTGCTCATGTCCAGATTTAATACAGCGAGCAGGTGGGCACTGCTTTTCTTATTGTTCTGTAATGATATGAGCAAACCCTCAACCCCAATGTAGCACATAACCAGGTTTCCATTCATACATATCAGATGTCTTACAGAAAATAGGTTGCTGTACTCGGCAAAATGGCAGATTGGAGAGAGACGTCTAGTGACGTTCAGCAGCTGTGTTTCCATCATTGTTGAAATTCAAAAAGTTAAGGGTGAATAGGGCTCTAGTGAGAATATATCTAGGGCTAATATTTAAGGGGAGTATGCCATCTCCCACTTTTTGTTTAACCATCGCATTTTTTAATGTTTTGTGGTGGTGTTTGATAATGGCTTGGCTTTGAGAATTGTAAGGGATACCATGAGAAATTTTAATATTCCAGAAGGATAGAAAATTACTTAATTTTTGAGCAGAATAAGAAGGTGCATCATCAGTCTTAATGGACTTAGGGAGCCCCATGACATTAACACATTCTAGTAAGTGTTGAATGACATGATGAACCGTTTCTCCTGGTAAGGCTGTGGCCCAGGAAAAATGAGAAAAGGTATCTATGGAATGATGAATATATTTTAATCTACCAAAGGAAGGGACAATGGTCACATCCATCTGACATATTTGGTTTGCTGTCTGCCCTCTAGGATTTGTTCCTTCATGAAAGGGGGATACATGTATTTTGGAACAAGAAGGACAACTGGAGAGAATTTGTTGTGATTGAATTTTTGTGAGATGGAATTCCTTATGAAGCATTTTTGCATTAGCATGTGTATTAGAATGGAAAGTGGATGCTTCCTAGATAATACTGATAAGAGCTTGATCTATTTGAGAGTTTAGAGAAGTAATGGGACCACATAGAATGGTACGTGCTCTAATATGAGTAATATATATAGGATGAATATGGTGTCTAAGGAGTCTCTGAATAGATTGAAAAAGGGAAGAGATTTCATCAGTGTGAGTAATAGTCGCTGTTTCAAGGTGTCTAAGAGTGAAGCTGGAGTATTGAGAGTCTGTGATAATGTTCATAGCACAATGAAAGTCTTGGAGTAGACTAAGAATAGCACACATCTCATTCTTGTGAACAGAGTTATAAGGACTTTGAATGACTTTGAGATTATCACCATCAGTATATCCAGCCCTGCTATGCTTACTGGCATCTGTGTAAAAAGTAATAGCGTCTGTAAGTGGGGTGTGCTTGACAATATGAGGGAGAACCCAGGAAGTAAGCTTTAGGAATTGAAAACTTTTATCATGAGGTATTCATTGGTAATCAGGCCCATATGAAATGTAAGAGTGATTTGCCACGGCATTGATAATTGAAAATTAAGTTGAATTTGTCTTTCTGTAAAAGGAACAACCATAGAACATGGATCATAGCCTGAGAATTGACGAATTCTGTTTCTGCCTTTAGCAATTAGTTCACAAATTTTGTCTAAATATTGTGGCAATTTTTGTGTAGTTTTATTAGAGAGGAATAGCCACTCCAGAAGGGTATCTTCTTGATAAATAACTCTAGTTGGTGAGTGAGAAATGGCTACAACTATCAGTCAAATCAGAAACCTACTGTCAATCTGATCTAATTCTTTTGAGGCAAACTCCTTTTCAATTAATTGCAATTCATTTTTTGCCTCAGGGGTTAGTGAGTGAAGACTATTTAAGTCCAAAGTTCCTTCTAAATTTTTAAAGAGATATATGTTGGTATACCTAAAGTACTACGTAACCAATTAATATGACCCAATATTTTTTGAAAGTCATTCAAAGTAGCTAAGGAATCTAACTGAAAATTAACGCCTTGCAGGAGAATTTTGGTTTGAGTTAATTTGTATCCTAAAGTAGAGGGGGATGTAATTTGAAATATGTAGTGAATGATATAGGCTGTAGGATATTTCTTTCTAATGGGCTTCAATGGCTGATCAACAAAATGCTGACACAATGTGGGGCTATTCAACATATCTTGTGGCAGAACCTTCCACTGAAAGCCTTAGTAGGGTCTCTGTTTATTATAGGAAGGGACAGAAAAGGCAAAACAGGGTCCATCCTTACAGAAGGATGTAAATATATCGTGAAAAAAAGAATCTTTTAAATCAATTATATACAATACAATTATATATTCCTTCCTCTAGAAGGAATCATAGAGGGCAAAGGACCCATGGGCATAATAGTTTCATTGACTTTGCGGAGATTGGTGAGCATTCTCCATCATGATTTCTTTTTTATAGTAAAGATGGGGAAATTCCAGGGGCTGGAGGAGGGCTCAATATGTCCTTGTTCTAACTGTACCTGAATTGAAAATTGTGAAGCATCCAGTTTTTCTTTTGTTAATGGCCATTGGTCCACCCACACTGGATTATCGCTCTTCCAAGATAACCTGAGAGTGTATTCTGGGGCAGTGGCCTCTAGGCTAAATTTGACATTTGAAAAGAATTCACAGAAGAGGCCAGTATAGTTACCATAGCTTTCCATTGTTGGAGTAAGTCACACCCCCATAGGTTGACGGTTATATCAGCTGTATATGGCTGAATTTGAGCACGTTGATTATCCAGTCCTTAACAGGTCAAAGACTATGTACTTTAAAAAACTGAACTTAAAATTCCTATACCCGTGAAAGTAACATCGACTATTTGTTTAGGCCACCCCTTAGGGCATTGATTTAAAGCCATAACGGAAACATCTGCACGAGTATCTATCAGGCCACTAAAGAGTTTATCTTTCAGGGCTAGTGTTAATTGAGGCTTATTCTTATTAATAGATGTTTGTCAAAAAATACTGTTTGTATTGCCAAGATTATTGGTACATTTATTATCAGTTAGTTTAATGCAAGGTAGAAGCAGCAACTGGGCAATTTTTTGTTTGGCTAAAATTTGAGTAGGTCGGTTTACTGAAATCAGTATTTGTATTTCCCCTACAAAGTTACTATTGACCACACTTCTGTGGATCAGCACCCCATGAGATGATAAAACACTTTTTCCCAGCAATAGCCCAATAGAATCTGGGGGAATAGGACCACATATTCCTGTTCTTAATTTCTTTATTCCCATGTTAGGAAGTAAAAGAACATTATCACATGCTGGCAAATCTAAAGTGGCACTACCTGAGGTGACATGTAGAAGGGATTGGATGGGCTGAAGTTGCTGGTGAGTGGGTAAATCCCCATACATTTTGTCCGTGGGCCCTGGGTTGGGCCCGAGTGATACTTTCCCTGCTGTAAAGGTTTTCCATTTTTATTGAATTGAGAATGGCATTCATTAGCCCAATGGAACCCTTTTTTTAAACCTAGGGCATACCCTTGGAGGATTGCATTTTCTTTGTCTCTTTTGATTATTGAAATTGCTCTTCCCATTGGTATTCTGATCGTGATTCCTTTTCCAACACTCTTTTTTCATATGTCCTGGATTCTCACAATTATGGCATGTGACAAAATTAGATTTGAACCCATCTTTTATGGCAGAAGCAAGAAGATTAGCCTTATAGGGTTTAGTTCCCACATCAGTGCATGCTTGTATATATTCCTCTAGAGCAGCGGTTCTCAACCTGTGGGTCGCAACCCACAAGAAGTGTATTAAAGGGCCAGGGCATTAGGAAGGTTGATAACCACTGCTCTAGAGAAGTATTTTGTACCCTCAGAGGATGCAAAACCTTTTGACACTCAGAGTTAGCTTTCTCAAATGCTAAGGTTTGAAAAAGTATATCTCTAAGTTCTGACTGAGCAACAACGTCTACAGAACTTTTTAATCGCACTGAAAAGTCAGTGTAAGGTTCATTTCCAGACTGCATTACCTTTATAAAAGATTTAGAGACATCTCCAGGTGCCTGAACCTTTCCCCAGGCTCTAAGACAGCACAGCTTTGTTTGTATTATAGCTATATTGTCATATTAAAGTTGTTTCAGAATGCCCATCCACTGACCAGAGCCAATAAGCTGTTGTGAAATTATGGGAACATTCTGTGCTGGTTCTGGTGACTTATCAAGTCAGCTTCCTCCTTCCACAAAGTTTTAAATTACAAATATTGACAAGATTTGAGAACGGTTCTGGCCAGTATGGAATAAGACGCTGCTCTTGTGCAACTCCCTGTAATACGCCTCTAGAAAACGGAGCCTGCATGCCATACTGTGTTACAGCCTGTTTTAGATCTTTTAGAATCTTAAAAGTAAACATATGATGACTAAGGTGTTGGCCCCCTTAAGGATATTGCAAATTAGAAGGATGCCAGTAACTGTAACAGGAAAGAGCCCCAAAGTGTTTTCAAGTAAAGTCTCCCATTTGGTGACCCTCTAATAGTGCTTTCATAACTGCAGTGGTGGGACAGCTATCTTCATAAGGGGGTGCTGAGGGCAGTGTCAGAAGTTTTATATAAGTAGTCTTAACTGTGAGATCATTCAACCAGTCTTCTAACTGCTTAAGCCTGACTTTTAGGGTTTGATTCAGCTTAGCTTGGTCAATCTGGACAGAGAGTTCCTTTTGCCTCCCTATAACTCCCTTCTGCCATATTGCCAAAGGCTACACTTACTCAGAGTGATATTCCCTTTTGGTCCATGTCCGCTATCCCATTGACTTTGCCAGATTTTGGTGCTGTCACCAAGGGAGCAGGCCAGAAAATGGATTGTAAGCTGGAAGCTTGGAGAAGGTGCGCCTCCCAATGCGTGTTGGGGAAAAGGCCCCAACCAACCTGTGCAGCTGCTATTTATTGAGAACAAGCTCCCCTGCCCCAAGCCTGACCACCCCCCACACTGGAATTCCACAGCTGATCAATTTCCAACTGCCAACATCTGTTCATTAATGTCTAGTGATTGCTTGTAGGTTTCATAAAACTGCCACTTTGTCTCTGCAGGACCACTGTCCTGGTCAATTGCCATTTTGTCTCTGCAAGCCTGCTGTCTTGGTTCCTACAACATCTTGCTCCATAGGTTGCTACATAGGTTGTTACATTAATCACTATATATGTTGTTACATAAGCTACTATATATCCTGTTACATAGGTTGGTACATATTATTCTGTTACATAGGTTGCTACAATCGTACACACACACACACACACGTTGGTGACCAGCCCCAATCTACACCAGGAGTTCTTTCCCAGTGACTGGTGGAGATGAGAGGATGAGGGAAATTGCAGAGTCAGGACACAAAGAGAAAATTTTTTTAAGAGTTGGGTTGGAGAACTTTCCACCTCAAAGCATGAGGAATGGTGGCAATTGCTAGCACCGAGATAGCTCCATTTTTATTACGCACATCACTGTTTTAATCACCAATCTAATGGGGGAAAGCTAAAACCTTACATCATGGTTCTTGCTGGGCTTGCACTTTCTAACCAAACTATTTCTTTAACTACATCAGTTAGACTGATTTACCTCTTCCTATTATTACTTTAAGTTATTTCTGATCTTAATACAGACAGAGCATGGGACAGGGAACACAGTCCAGGAGCAGGATGTCAAAGCAGACCCCAGTTAGACCAGAAATCTCAGGAGGGGTGATTAACCCCTAGGAGTCTCGTGCTCAGATGAGTTTGTGCTTCTGCCCATACCAAGATGACAGAAGAAAGGAGATATTTTTCTCTTTATCATTCCTAAGAGATTTTCTCTCTCTTAATGAGGTTTAGATGTTCACTCTGTCTCCAGTGAGTTCAGCATTCCCTTGCTAACTCTGCCAAAGCACTACCTCTCTCTGAGAGAGCAGCCCTGCCCATTGCGAGCCTTTTCTCTCTGTGCTCAGTGACCTCTGATCCGAGTTGCACTGTGAGAGGGGTGAAGCTCTGGTAAGATAATTCCTCCGTTTGAAAAATGCCAGTCTTCAGGCTATCACTTTAAAACAGATTTTGGATTTCACTGATCCACTTCTCTTCGGTCTCTCTTCTCTTTTGTCCATCATCTGAAATAATTTTCTTCATTTAATTCTTTTTTTTTGTGGTTTTTGGCCAGGGCTGGGTTTGAACCCGCCACCTCCAGCATATGGGACCGGCGCCCTACTCCTTGAGCCACAGGCGCCGCCCTTCTTCATTTAATTCTTAACCTACTTACAATAAATAATTAAAAATTGGTTTTAAACTCATTAAATCATTATTTGTAGCAATGCAAGCACATCAAGGTATGGCTCTTCCCTTAAATTCCCACATGTCCACCTGCATATATATATATATATATATATATATATATATATATATATATATATATATATATATATATATTAGTGACTTTTAAAAAACAGAGTGTGAAGAGAATTCAGGCTTTCTTATCCTGTTAGGTGATATATATATATATATATGTTTTTGATTGCTTACACTTGCATAACACACAGTATTTTTTTTTTTTTTTTAGTTAAAACAGGATCTTGCTTTACAACTTACTACAACCTTATACTCCTGGGCTCAAAAGAATGTCTTGCCTCACCTCAGCTTCTTGAGTACCTTGACTAAAGGTGTACACCACTATACCTAGCTGATTTTTTGTAGAAATGGAGTGTCACTATGATGTCCAGATTACTTTTGGCCTTAGGAGATTCTCCTGTCACAGATTTCTAAAGTGCTAGGATTATAGATGTGAGCCATAGTGCCTGGCCATATGTTACACTTTAATAAATTGAGCAAGTAATATAATTTTCTGATGAAATTGTTTTGCTTTTGCTATTTAGATATTATTTATAACTTATAATTTTTAGGTGGTAATTTACCTCATAAATAAAATTCATAATTTTATTTACATATTACATTTTATCCAATTTTTCTATAAATTATTTCTATGTCAAATTGTTAAAAATTATTTTGATTCATTGAAAGACTAAAATTACTTTCCACTTTTCTTTGAGAGCTCTGCACCAAATTATTTTAAGAGTCACTCACCAAGAACTGGCAGTGATTACACAAAAATTGAATATCTTGAACAATAAAAATTTAGCCATTTGGCACAATGCTGGAATTTCATCATTATAGATTATAACTCACTAAAAAAATTTAACAATGCCCTGAATATCTTATTTAATATTTCTTCACAATGTTTACATTCTCATAGTCAGTACCACCTCCATTATTAACCATCATTATACAGGTTCATCCTAAACAATACTTTATTATTAGTTAAGGTATTTTTTTTTTGAGAGCTTACAGGTTCATGACTGAGTAAAACATGGAGCATGAACTTATTACAATTGTTTTAGTCTAACAGGCCTTTGATATATTACTAAATAACCCATAGAAAGCTGTTGGAAATAGATTTCTAATTTAAAGAAATTTACATCATTGGGTGCTGTCCTGCAAATATTCATATTGATAAAATGTAAGTTCTAAATGTTAAATAAATCTTTGATTTTCTGGTGGTTATCTGTGTCATTTTATTTTATTACTCTATTCTCCTGCAAGGTAAGGTGCAAGTGAATCCTCTAGTATTTAACCTCATGAGTATATGTTTAACCATTTCTCTATCTAGCAAGCTACTTTATTGTCTATAGTCTACATAGATGTTTCCACATTATTTTCTAAGCTTTTGAGGAGTGGCAAATTTTTAAAATACTGAGGATGAAACAAACAAACAAAAAAAACAACTGAGGTCCTATTATATAATACTTCTGTAATGTTCTGTAATGTGTAACAGGAAAATAGCTCGTTGTTTAAAATGTATAAAAATATTTGAATAATATTGCACTGTGTTTCTTATTTGAAGACCTAAGGGCTAAAGTGAGACAACTCCTCAAAAAGTTTGAAAAATATTAATTAATTGATTGATTTAAACTATTTATTGAATTACACTATGAATCCCAAAATAAAAATTTAAAACAGTAACATAAAAGTCATCTAGTAGAGAACCTAGCTCCAGGCACATAGTAAGACTCTCTACTGATTATATTAACCTGGCTGCAGTAGAGTTATTAGCAATAGGTAGGGCTAGTACTGCCAAGAGAACTTAAACTTGTAATTCCAAATGTTTGTATGGCACAGATGCAAATACATACCTGTTTGCTTCTGAAAAATTTGTTTCCTTCTGAAAAACATTTTAAAACTCCGCCCCCCCCCCCACACACACACCTTTTACTTAAATACTTTGAAGGAAAGAGATACTGAATATCTTTTCAAAGATTGATTTTGGTAACAACAGGTTTTTAAATACTTTAAATACTCTCTAGCTTGTAGGCAAACCAGCCATGCTCTAATGTCTTACACTTGTTTAGTAAAATATTAATCTCTTTTATTGCCAGAATGACTTCACAGAATTTTGAGTCATGGAAAGACTATTCCAATGGTAGACTGGTTGTGTAACTTCAGACTTAACTTCTCTAATTTCTCTTATGATGATTCTTTGTTTACTGAGTTACCTTCCTATTCTTCTCTGTAGATAGAGTAAATGCTAATCATGTGTAATTATAGGATTCTGGTCTGTGTGACAGGTCTGTGTAAATTACTCCCAATTATGTTTTTACTTTCACTATCTAGATCTGCTCAGGGGCAAAGGATTCTTTCTTTCTTTTTTTTCTCTTTCTTTCTTTCTTTCTTTCTTTCTTTCTTTCTTTCTTTCTTTCTTTCTTTCTTTCTTTCTTTCTTTCTTTCTTTCTTTCTTTTCTTCTTCTTTTTTTTTAAGTAAATTTATTTCAGGTTAATGTGAGTGTACAAACAACCAGGTCAAAATATTTTATTTTGGTAGGTAGAGTCCCTCTTGTGATGGCAAAGGATTTCTTGATTCATCAGACTTTAGTTTTCCTAGATTGGAAAATTTCCAGTTCATTTGAGGGTTATATTATTAGAAGTAAATACATGTGTATTCTGGTAGGTTTTTTTTTTTTTTTCTCCATTAGTTTGAGTCATGCTTTCAGGGATTAGTCATCTCTGGGCAAATTGAAAATAATCCTTTAACTAACTCTTCAAAGTAGAAAACCAGCTATTATCTTCACTCCTTTAGATGACACTATTATCTCAACAGTCTTGATATAAGTGTGATATTATTTTTTTAATGTAAATTTGTAACACTTTCACAGAGACAAACCTTAGAGAAAATGAACTGCTTGATATGGAAAAAGACATTACATTGGAACGGTATGCACAGCCACAACATGGAATAAGACTCTATCTAAATGAAAATTTTACAGACTCTGAAGCCACCTTTGTCTAAGGCACATTTCCATTACAGCAGTAAAACTGATCTTCCAAGTAAAAAATAGATTTTTATCTCATATTTTCAAAGAATGATGATTAAATGAAAGTATAAGCAGCCTACCGTATTTAGAAAAATTTCCACCAGAAAACATATAAAAGCCAAAACCAAAATGAAATAATGCCCTTTTTAACATTTTTTATGGGTATAGACCCTTTATTCTCCTGATTGTTGGTCCAATCAAACACAATTTGGGTATCTCTGGCTCTGATGAAATGTATAACCACAAGAAATTTCAGTTACTGAGTCTTGGTGAGAATAGCAATTATGGTTGCTTCTTCAAAGGAAATAGCACAATGAAATCTATTGGTCCTTGTTAGTATCACAGTTTTACTGGAAAAATTGTAGCTTTCAGTGTAATCACAGTATATAGTCAAGCACTTTTAACTAAATTTCTTACTTGCAGGGAAAACTAAAGGCTGGAATATAGACAAATAATACTGACATTACTGACTAGTTTTGAACATGAATCCTATTTTCAATTTTATAGTAATTTTTCTCCAGCAGTACTCATAATCTTGGTTAGTAAAAATAGGTTGTGTTTATGAGGGTGCCAAAGGAAAAATAACTCACTTGTCTTCTCAATTAAAATGAATACTATTAAATAAAAAGGAATCTACCAAAAACTTATCATTTTAATCACTTTTCTATTAAAATGCTTGAAGACAATATTTTAAACATTTCTCTTAATAAAATATTTTCTATGATTAAGAGCATGCACATTTTATTATAATAAAGGAGATATTTGAAAACTAACTCTGATGAGCTGAAAAAAATATATAGTAGTTATTTTGGTTGATCTTTTGTAAAAGAGAATACAACTGCAAGTTTATTTATTTGTTCATGTATTCATTAAATTTAAAATATTAATAGAAAACTATTTTGTAAGAGCAGTGAATTTGATCTAGGAATATCTCATGTTATATAAAGTCAGCTAAATAGGTGTTTTGTTCATTATCACTTATTCAACAAATATTTAATGAGTACCTACTTTATTTTATTATTATTATTATTTTTTTTTTTTTGAGACAGAGTCTCACTATGTTGCCCTTGGTAGAGTGCTGTGGCGTCACAGCTCACAGCAAACTCAAACTCTTGGGCTTAAGCGATTCTCTTGCCTCAGCCTCCCAAATAGCTGGGACTACAGGCGCCTTCCACAGCACCCACCTATTTTTGTCTTGCAGTTGTCATTTTTGTTTATCTGGCCTAGGCTGGGTTCGAACTCACCAGACTTGATGCATGTGGCCGACACTGTAACCACTGTGCTATGGGCACAGAGCCAAGTACCCATTTTAGGTAAAAAATCATGTTTTATTGAAGCTACAAATAAAAATTAGACTATTCTTGGGGAAGGAACACATTTATAAGAGGGACTTTGCCTGACAAGTGCATTTAGTGTAACCTGGATCTTTGTACCCTCAATGAATCCCCCCAAATTAAAAAAAATATATATATAAATATATATATATAAAATATATTTTTTATATAAATATAAATCCTGGAGTTCTTCTATCCCTCCTACTAAAAAAGTTTGACTATTCTTGACAACTACATATCTGACACACAAGATTTTGATATTGCAATGTGGTAAATACTATGTTCAATGGAAGCACAAAGGAAATGCATTTTACTGAGAGAAGTTGTATTGATAGTAAAAGTGATTAAGAGAGTAAAAGGAAAAACACTAGTTATTTGTTTACAAAAAATATAATTTTTGCCACCTTTTTATACTAATGTGCTTATTCTACCATCATCAGTGCATACATCAAGTAAAATAATCATGACCATTTAATCAAACTTTGGAAAAAGAGAAGACAACAGTAAAATATGAGGGAGAAAATAGCTTTTGGCTTCTATTCTGACAAAGAAAAGAGTTTAGAAGTAATAACTCTCCTTTTCAGGGCGGCGCCTGTGGCTCAAGGAGTAGGGCGCTGGTCCCATATGCCGGAGGTGGTGGGTTCAAACCCAGCCCCGGCCAAAAAAATCACAAAAAAACAAACAAACAAAAAAAAAAAACTCTCCTTTTCATAGTAAAAAACAAACAAACAAACAAAAAACTACACATACTAAACATCAGTGAATTTTCTTTTCATTGTTTGAGAATCATTGAGGTTACAAAGAATTAGGTTGCACTGATTGCATTTGTTAAAGTCCCTCTTATAATTGTGTCCTGCCCCAAGAGGTGTGCAATATACCTTGACTCCTCATCCCTTCCCTCCTCTCCTCTCTTCACTTGCTCATTCCCCTACACTTCCCCCTTGAATTATCTCATCTACTGCCTTCATCTTAGAACTGAATACATAGGATTTCTGCTTCTCCATTCTTGTGATGCTTTGCTAAGAAGAATGTGTTCCATTTCCATCCCAGATAATACAAAAGATGTAAAGTGTCTGTCTTTTTAGTGGCTGTATGGTATTCCATGATACATGTACTACAGCTGTTGATCCATTCCTGGATCAGTGGGCATTTAGGCTGTTCCACATTTTGGTGATTGTAAATTGAGCTGCAATAAACAGTTTAGTGAAAATTCATTATGATAAAAGGATTGTTTTTCTTCTGGGTAGATGAATAGTAATAGGATTGCAGGGTCAAATGGAAGATCTAATTTGTGTTCTTTGAGGATTCTCCATACTTCCTTTCAAAAAGGTTGTATTAGTTTGAAGTCTCACCAGCTATGTAAAAGTGTTCCCTTCTCTCCACATCCATGCCAGCATCTGCAACTTGAGACTTTGTGATGTGGTCCTTTCTCAGTGGGGTTAGGTGGTATCTTAGAGTAGTTTTGATTTGCATACACAATGTCGCAGGATATAAAATCAATGTCCACAAATTGGTAGCCTTTGTATATGCCAATAACAGCAAAGTTGAGAAGCTAATCAAGGACACAATTCCCTTCATAGTAGCTTCAAAAAAAAAAAAAATACCTAGGAATATACCTAATGAAAGAAATGAAGGACCTCTACAATGAAAATTCAAAAGTCTAAGAAAAGAAATAGTAGAAAATATTAACAAATGGAAGAAGATATCATGCTCATGGCTGGGAAGACTCAACATTGTGAAAAATGTCTATATTTCCCAAAGCAATCTATAGATTCAATAAAATCCCCTTTAAAATACCATCATAATACTTTCAAGATTTGGAAAAAAATAATTCTTCATTTTGTATGGAACCAGAAGAAACCCTGTATAGCCAAGGCAATTCTTAGTAATAAAAACAAAGCTGGGGATATCACTCTACCAGACTACCAGCTATACTACAAGGCCGTATTGATCAAAACAGCATGGTATTGCCTCAAAAAATGGAGATATTGACATTTGTAACCAAATAGAAAACCATGAAATTAAACTAACCTCTTACAGTCACCTGATCTTTGATAAATAAAATAAGACTGCACACTGGGGAAAAGAATCCCTATTCATTAAATGGTGTTGGGATAACTGGATAACCACAAATAAAAGACTGAAATGGACCCACACCTCTCTCTACTTACAAAAATTGATTCAAGATAGATAAAAGATTTAAATATAAGGCACAAAACAATAAAAACCCTTGAAGAAAGTGTTGGGAAAACACTTGAAAATATCAGCCTGGGGGAAGATTTTGTGAAAAAGATTTCTTTGGCAATTGCAACAACAACAAAAATAAACAAATGGGACTTAATTAAAGTGAAAAGCTTCTGTACAGCTAAGAAAAGAACAACCAAAGAAAACAAACTTCAGAATGGGAAAAGATACTTTCATAGTATGAATCAGATAAAACCTTGATAGCTAGGATCTATGGAGAGCTCAATCAGCAAAAAATGATCTAACAATCCCATATATCACTAGGCAAGAGAGATCAATAGAACCTTCTCTAAAGAAGACAGACAAATGACTAACAAACATATGAAAAAATGCTCTTGGTCCCTAATCATCAAAGAAATGCAAATGACTTTTCTTAAACTCATCAAAAAATGAGATCACAGGGAAAGCGATGAAATCTAGGGAGAAAGGCAAATTCAAAGAACCACAATTGATACAAGTTTACTTAAATAAGAAATTGCTGGAGCCATAAGCTGGTGGATATACTAAATAATAGTTTTGATCAGAGTCTGATAATTTAAATTAAATGAACAAACTCTTTCAGAAGAAAAGTACCTAAACACAAACAAAATAAATATATAACATGAATAACCCTATATCTAATGACATTGATTCAATAATTAAGATTCTTTAAAAAAAAAAGCACCAGGTCCAGATGGTTTCACTGGTGAATTTCACTAAACACATTAATAAAAATTGATACCAATTATTCATCACCTCTTTCATAATGCAGAAACAGATAAAACACTTCCAAACTCCTTATTAAGTTCAACATTGTCCTAATGCCCAAAAGTCATAAAAAAGGGAAACTACAGATCAATATTTCTCAGTAATATATTTTAAAATGTCCTTTAAAAATAATGAAGTTGAATAATGTATAACGAGTATTATAAATTACAACAAATTATTCTAGGTATCCAAGGCTGGCTCAACATTTGAAAATTATTATTATTATACACCATATCAATAAGCCAGAGTGGGAAAAGAAGAGACATACAATCATATCAATCAAGGTAGAAAAAGTATTTGACACAAGTCCAACAAAATTTATAATTAAAACTCAGAAAACTTGAAATGAATTGGAATATTATCAACTTGATATAGGACATCTGCAGAAGTTATACTACTTATATCATACTTAATGGTGATGATCTAGAGCCTCCCCTGCTATGACCGGGAACAAGCTGCAGAAGTGCCCTCTCTCCATTCCTATGCACATCTTACTGGAAGTTCACACTAGTTCAAAAAGGCAAGAAAAGTAAGTATGTTGTATAAGTGTATGTAAATATATATGAATGCATATGCATGAGTGGTTGTGTGTATGTATTTGTATATATGTATATGCGTATATATTTGTGTGATTTATATGTGTGTATTGTTTTTTGCTGATGAATCATATCTGAGTAGCAACAAACCCACTAGCCAGACAATCTGTCATATCATTCTCTAATTAAAGAACTGGTATTTTGGATAAATGGCTAATTCTAGGCATTGGGCAAGAAATTTATAAGATGAGTCTTGTAGTACCAGTAAGTAGGGAATTACTCAGGGGAAACAAAACAAAATCAAAATAAAACAAAACAAAATAAAATAAAACAAACAGAAATCACATTGATAGGAATATGTAAACCATGTAAAAGTTAATACCAATGTCCATATCTGGAACATTTTTAAAAACAAAATAAAATAGTATTATATTATAATGAAAGTACAAGATTTATCAGTGAGTTAGTACTTACATAAATTAAACAATTAATTAAGCATCAAATCACTTTTTTTGGAGCAGCCATAATGCCTTCACAAGAGAGGAGTGTAATTTGTTTGACGTGGACAAAGTAAGTTCCATCAGAGCATACAATACGGAAAGGAGTCAGCATCAACACTGAAAGATCATGTCCGTAGTATGTGACTTTGGTAGAATGTAATAAAAATAGCATTTCATTTATGTGGTCTTCCTTTTATTTTATTTTATTTTATTTTTGGCTGAGTACAGGGAACTTTATTGATGTTACATGACAAAGTGAAGCTCCCTAGGCCCCTCCCATTCTTCAAGGATTCTGATGTGGAGACTGTGTGGAGGGAGATTCTCAGGGAGTTAAGGGACTGAGTAGGTGGAAGCACCCCAGCAGCTGAGGGCCTCTCTCTTCCTCTAGTGCTCTGTCTGGGGCTGGTGGCCCCAGGGGCTCTTATTCCTTTGAAGCCATGTGGCCATAAGTTCCACCACCCTGTTGATATAGCCAAATTCATTGTCATACCAGGCAATGGGTTTGACAAAGTGGTCATTGAGGGCAATGCCAGACTCAGCATCGAAGTCCGTGGAAGGATGGGAGTCACTTTTAAAGTCAGGGAATGTGACCTGGTGCTCAGTGTAGCACAAGATGCCCTTGAGGGGCCCTCTGATGTCTGTTTCACTACCTTCTTGATATCATGACATTTGGCAGCCTTCTCCAGAGCGCAGGTCAGGTCCATGACTGACGTGTTGGCAGTGGGGACACAGAAGGCCATGCTAGTGACCTTCCCCTTCAGCTCAGGGATGACCTTGCCCACACAGCCTTGAAAAACCCATGAAAGTATAAAATAATATAATCAAGGTTTTCAAAACAAAAATAATATAATTAAGACGACAAAACAACTAAGTAACAAATATTATGATGGGAGCAAAACTTCACATGTCAATATTGTTTTTAAACATAAAAGAATTAAATGCATGTGGTGGACTTGTTGTAATCAACTATATGCTGATTATAAAGAAATTCATAAAGATTGTAAAGACACTGGTATACTCCAGGTAAAGGAGTGGAAAAATATTCCATGCAAACAGACATAAAGAATGAGCAGAGTAGCAACATGTATATCAGACTAAACTTTAAATCAACACTTGTAAAAAACACAAAGAAAGTCATCAACAAGATATAACAATCCTAAACATTTATGCATCCAATAACAGGGGACGCAGATTCACAAAGCAAATACCACTAGACCTAAGAAAAGTAATAACAGTAATATAATAATATTGGGAGATATCAATGCCACCCCGAAAGCACTACACAGATAATGGAGACATTAAAATCAACGAAAAAACACTGTACTTAAATTGGACTATAGTACAAATGGATATAAAAGAGATTTTCAGAAAATTCTTCCAGACAACTGCAGAATCTATACCCTGCTAATGAATGCATGGAATATTTTCCAAAATGGACTATATATTAAGCCCTAAAATTAGTTTTAATAGATCATTAAAAACTCAAAAAACTATCAAGTGTCTTCTCCACACTTGAAGACAACAATGAAATAAAACTACAAATCAATTCTGAGAGGAACTCTCAAAACTTTAGAAACAATAGAAATTAAAATTACTTGCTCCTGAATGATTTTTGAGTCAATAATCAATTGAAGACAGAAATTTTAGTATTTGTTGAAATGCACAAAAAGTGGAGAAAAATACTAAAACCTCTGGGATACAGTAAAACCATAGATAAAAGGAAAGTTTATGACATTAAAAGACTATTTCGAAAACATAAAAGATCTCAAATTAATAAGTTAACATTTCACTTCAAGGAACTAGGAAAAAAAAATCAACCAAACCTAAGGATAGATAATGAAAAGAAGTAGCAAAATCTAAATATAATTGAGAGGAAAAAAATAGAAAGAACCAATAAAAAGAACAGTTGGTTCTTTAAAAAGATAAACAAAACTGATTATTTGCTAGATAATCAAGAATAAAGAATAGTAAAATAAGCACAGTCATAAATGAAAAAAAAAAAGAAGGCATTACAACTGATGTTACAGAAATACAAGATGATCAGGGACTACTATGAGCATCTTTGATATTCACAAACTTGATAACCTAGAGGAAATGGATAAATTTTTGGAAACATACAAACTTCCAAGATTGAACCAGTACGTAATAAAAATTTGAACATAGCAATAATGAGTAGTGAGATTGAATTAGTAATTAAAAAAAAAAATCTCCCCAAATAGCTGAGAACCAGACAGATTTAGAGCCAAATCCTAACAAGTGTACAAAAGGAACTGGTACCACTTCCATTGAAATTATTTCCAAAACTGAGATGTTCCACCCTAACTTACTCTATGAAGCCAGTATCACCCTGACACAAAACCAGGCAATCAGGAAATGCAAAAGGAGAACTAGAGTCCAATATTCTTGAGAAACCTGGATACAAAATTCTAAATAAAGTAATAGCATACTGAATCCAATAACAAATCAAAAATCTAATACACCATAATCAAGTGGGTTTTATTTCAGGGGTGTTATAAGGGTTCAATGTCACTTCATAAACAGAATTAAATACAAAAACCGTATCATCATCTTGATAGGTGCACAGCAATATTTGATAGCATTCAGCATCCCTTCATGATACAAACCCTCAACACAGTAGACACAGACTGAACATATCTCAAAACAAAAGCCATGCATGTGAGACTCACAGCCAGCATCACACTGAAGGGGAAATTTGAAAGCATTTACCCTAAGAACCAGAACAAGGTCAGGAAACATGTCTGCTTTCACCACTCCTTCTCAGCATAGTGCTGGAAGTCCCAGCGAGATAAATTTGGTAAGAAAAAGAAAGAAATGTACCTGCATTTCTAAAGAGGAAGTCAAATTTTCTCTTTTTGCTGGTGGTATAATGTTATACATACAAAACAAATCAATGCACACTAATTAGTAGCATTTCTGTTCACTGCTAATGAGCAAACTGAGAACGAAATCAACCTCATTTACAATAGCTACCCCCACCCCCACCCCCACCCCCAGTCAAATAGCAATACAATCAACCAAAGAGGTGAGTATGTTTTCCAGGAAACTATGAACATTGAATGAAAGATAATTTAGATAGTAAAGGCAAATGGAAAACATCTCATATTCATGGATTAGAAGAATTAATATCATTAAAAATACCACACTGCCCAAAACAATCTACAAATTCAATGCAATTCCTGGTAAAATACTACTATCAACATTAACAGAATTAGAAAAACAATTTTAAAATTCATATGAACCCAAAATATGGACCCAAATAAAGCTATAATCATCAGAAAAAATATAAGCAAAAAGAACTGGCAGCCTCACATTACCTGTGATAAACTGCTCTACCAGAATCCTGAAACTTTCTATATGCAGTAGTTTCTTTGCCATTTGTTTTAAAAAACACATTATGTTACCTTTTGGACACAGAGTTATTTATAACCCTTAATGCTTTTTTAAAATTGTGAATGATAATTAATATAGAAGATGAAAAAGCCACCAAAACATAGCTGAGAAAATTATGAGAATGCAAACAGCTCTGTAAACATAACACAGTTCAATAAATAGAGCCCTGTTAGAGACTCAAGTGACTACCTTGTAACCCTTTCCCCAATCACAAACCTATTTTGCACTAGCAATGTCTGCTGTTCTTTTCATTTTTCTTTACAGATTTATTATCCAGTGTATGTTCCTAAATAACGTATTGCACTTTGGTCTGCATCTGAAATTTACAAAACTGGGCCATACAAACATGGAATTCTTTCGTTATTCTGTTTTTTTCAAAATAACTTTCTTGTCTACAACTGTAGTTTATTCATTTTCATTGCTATATACTACACCCTGGTACAAACACATAACTCTTTATCCATTTTACCAATGACAGATAAGGAGTTTTCCCCCCAGTTTTTGTTATTACAGATATTGTTGCTATAAATAATCCCTTGCCTTTCTCTTGGTTCACTTGTGTTTTCGTTTACATTGTGTACATACCCAGAAATTGAATTGTTGTGATGGGATATCCATGTTTTTAGGTTCAGTCTATAGTGACTTTTTTTTTCAAATTAGTTTTACCAATTTCAAATTTCAAGAGAAGTGCATGGGGTTCTTGCTACTCGACTTCCTTCTTTCTCTAATCTAACTTTCTTTCTATTTATTTTACTTTATTGTGGTGCAAAGACTTAACATAACATCCTGCCTTTTTTTAATTAATTTATTTTTATTGTTAAATTATAGCTGTGTACATTAGTGCAATCAAGGGGGACAATGTGTGGGTTTCATATATAATCCGAAATATTCTCATCAAACTGTTCAATGTAGCCTTCATGGCATTTTCTTAGTTATTGTATGTAGACATTTGTATTCTGCCTTTAGTAGGTTTCACCTGTATCCATTCTAAGATGCACCATAGGTATGGCCCCACCCATTACCCTCCCTCCAGCCTAACCTCCCCCCTCCCTTCCCCTTCCTTGGTCCTTTCCTCATAGTCTTGTGCTATAGTTGGGTTATAGCCTTCATGTGAAAGCTATAATTTAGCTTCATAGTAGAGCTGAGTACATTGGATACTTTTTCTTTCATTCCTGAGATACTTTGCTAAGAAGAATATGTTCCAGCTCCATCCATGTAAACATGAAAGAGGTAAAGTCTCCATCTTTCTTTAAGGCTGCATAATATTCATGGTATACATGTACCTCAATTTGCTAGTCCATTCGTGGGTCAATGGGCACTTGAGCTTCTTCCAAGACTTAGCAATTATGAATTGGGCTGCAATAAACATTCTGGTACAGATGTCTTTGTTATATTGTGACTTTTGGTCTTCTGGGTATAAACCTAGTAAAGGAATTATAGGATTGAATTTAACAGGTACCTATGTTATTGCTGTGATGGAGCCTCACCAACTCCATTTTGTACCAGGTGACTCCATCTTGTACTTGGTTTAAAATTTGCAGCCCCCACTGCCCCTCCCCTCTCATATTGTTTCTGTGTCCTGAGCACCTACAGCCCATGGGAGCAGAAAGATAAGTTTAGAGTTACAAAACCTTGAAAGCTCCCAGTCTGGATACAGCACCTGCCCTCCGGCCCTTTGTGTCCACTTACTCCTGCCCTATAGACTCTAATCTTGCAAGTTTCGCTTCTCTCAGTTCTTCACTTTTAGAAAACTCCTCCCCCTGAAAGCACAAGTTAAAGACCCTGCTCCCTCTTCTCTGGGCCAAGAGGTTTGGGTGAGTATGAACCCCTCTCTTGTTGCTGGCTAATAAAAGACCCTAAATCTCAATTGAACTCAGTGTGCTGGGGTAATTCTCTGTAATTCCATTAGCATTTGGGTACAACACTGTAATATAGTATAATTTTGTACAGCTGATCTTTATAGATGATTCTTTTTTTCCCTGAGAACTTAATGTTCATTGATTTCCCTATTTCCCTTATCTCTGCCCTTGGAAACCTCTATTTAATTTGTTGATTCTTTAAGTTTTATTATTTTGCAGTCATAATATAAGTGGAATTGTGCAGTTTTTGTCTCTCTATGGCAGGCTTGTTTCAGTTAGTATAATGTACACAGAGTTTCTTCATGTTGTGTGTTACAGAATATTCTTTCTTTTAAGGCTAAAAAGTCCATCATTGTATATATACACATTTCTTTACATGTTTATCTGTTGAGGGTCATTTATACTGACACCACGTCTTACTTGAAGCTGGAGTATTAACAGATCTTCAAGGTGCTGATTTCAATTCTTTTGGATAAATACCCAGAAGTGGATCATATGGTAGTGAGATTTTTCAATCTTTAGTATTTTGAAGAACCTCCGTACTGTTTTCCATAGTAGCTGCAGCATTTTTATGTTTCCCCCAACAAAATATATGGCTGTCAATTTCTCGCATGTTCCCCAATGCTTGTCTTTTATTTTTTTATAATAGCAATCTGATCATATTAAGAGATAAAAAAGTATCTGACAAAATTCAACACCATTTCAAGATAAAATCTCTTAAAATGTACAGCAACATGACTATAGCTAATAATAATGTTTGTATAATTGGAATTTCCTTAAATATTCTCACCAAACACACATACAGAAAAGTTAGCTAATAAGGTGATAGTTTTGTTAATTACTTCAACTTTGGTAATTAATGAATTAAAAAGAAAAACAATAAATATACTATTTCAAAATAGTCAAAAAAAAAGAAAGAAACAGAAAAGGGCAGTCTATAAAAAACTTAAAAAGTCAGATTTTGCACCTGCCTGTGCACACATGCACACATTAATATCACATACAATTCTGGATCGTGAAATTTGATGAACACTGCCCAGGAGCAAGATACAATATGTCTGATCTGTCAGCATGTGTTCCTGTAAATGCAAAAACAATGTTTATAAGTCAAAACTTGCTCTTGTCATCCCATTCGAACAGCTTCATTTTAATATTGCTTTACTTCTCAAGAATCATGAAGTATGATGTTCCCAACTGAGCTCGGATGTTCGGTTAAGCTCACATCAGAGCAGTGCTCATTACAGCCCCACTACCTGTCCACACTTAAGTGGCTCAGAAAAGTTAATGTTCCTCAGAGATTGAATAAAACTAGAGCAGCACTAGTCTTTCCCTTTCAATTAATTGATAAAACTAAAGGATCTGCCAAAGTATAAGATACACTGTCAGTCTTAAAAAGTCCTTCCTTATTACTGACAAATTAATAGAAGATCTACATCTCTTTTTTCAGTATATGAAGAGTAGTTAAAAATCTTCCTTGAAATGGAAGATTAAAGAAAATCAAGATAATGTAATTACAATTCACTGCCTTTAAAAATACCTTTACTTTGAAAGTAAAGCACAAATGTCTGTATTTAATGAATGGAAAAATTATAATAATTTAATTTTAGTTATCTAACAATGTTTGATTATATTTTGAAAAGACCTGTCAATTGGCTCAGGTTTAATTTTCTATGATGTCTATCCTGTTAAGAATTTCTATCCTGTTCTAAGCGCCAAAGTTATTTAATTTGTTTACTGTAATTATTGATCAAAACCATACATTTAAAAAAATTCACATTTTGATTGCATTGGAAACAAGCAGAACAATAGATTCTTAAAGAACTCTTCATTTTCCTCAATTGAAACACTGAAAAAGAAAGACTGATGTGTCCAATATCAGAAGACAAGCGACTTCACTTTTTAACACAGAGACACTGAGATTTTTTTGTAAAAATCTTAAATTTTATAGCATCCTCTTACATGTCATGGCCTTTGACCTTTATTTTTAAAATAGAAAAACAATTGGATAGAAGAAACATTCAGGATTCAGTTTGAATTGTCTGAATGTAAAATACTGAGTTATTGAATCGGATCATACATTTCTAGATAATGGGTTTGCTTTTATACTATGAATATATGAAACAATCTATTTCAAAGATGCTATATATTTCCAAAGCACTTGACATTGCTTACAGATAACTTTCTAAAACTTCATTATATATATTCATCTACACTTCCCCATTTCAAAAATAAAATAAGGAATATTATAATAAGCTAGAAATAAAGTTTATTATCTTTCTAGGGTATAAATAAAACCATTGGGTCTCTAACATAGTGCTTATGGAGAAATAGAAAAATCATCCACATTCATGTTTTCATGAGAGTCTTTTTAATTGACTATTACCATTATTAAGAGGCTCAATACACAAGACGTACTAGGTAAACCAAACCTGTAACTTCCGAAGGATACGATGCTTATTTCTTTCTCAGTTGAACTTGACATGTGATTTAGGGAAACAGGAGACAAGCCATGAGAGCACCCAGGGACCCAGTTTTCTTTCTTTGGATTTTGTCCTTGTTTAGTAAGTTTGAGTTTGCATAATACAACCACTTTCAAGTTACAGTCCACGTGAAGTTGGACAGGCATTCAGTAGAAGCAATTATGCTCCTTTTAAGGATGTTCCTTAGAAATTTGCATACTCACTTTCTCATTTAGAAAGAATTTAGTCATCTTGTCATAACGAGTTGCCATATAGCCTGGAACATGTGGTGTCTAGCTGTGCTATGTACAAGTTAAAGCATTCTATTATTAAAATGATAGAAATAAAAATTTTAGAAAGTTAACAATTTTTTTCACATGTGAACTCATTGGTAATGTTAAACATATCTGTTTTTTTATTTATCCGTGGCTGATTCATAAGGAACTTGAGGATATTCTTTTCCTTTATGTTCTTTAGTTTTCATGTTGCTTAAAATTTTTTTTGTTTAAATTTCTTTTACTTATAGTTCCTAGAAAACTTAAATATACATATGTATGTGTGTGTACACATATACACATGTATATGCACACACACAAACATGAACAAGTTTTGACAACAGGGTAATAAACTATTGTTTTAAATATGCTAATATTTCTCATAAATTATCAATTCTTATAAAACTTTTAAGTTTTAGGACTTTTAAAGACTTTTAACATCATATGCTGGTTTCAGTAAAAAAAAAAAGGAAATTCTCTTTGGTGCATCATCAAGTTATCCATTATCACAAAGACTGGGGGTTGTGAAAGAAAACCGCTCTGCTGAAGGACTTCACATAGTAGGCGAGATGAGGGCACAAAGGGAGACTAGGTTGCAATGGCAGGAGACCCTAATGGGTAAAGCCTCAGAATATTACCTTATGCCTTTATATAGTTTTGATATCAGGGATTTCCAATGTATTTTATGGCATATACCTGTCATTCAAGATATTGACGCTATTTGCCTATTTGACTCAAAACTGTTTAATATATATAATGCCTATACTGTTCATCTGGTGGATTACATGCCTTGTAAAGCATAGACTAAATAGAAGTTAAAGTCATTTAAAAAAAAGTATTTAAAATATTTATTTTGCTTCACTGTTAAAGACTTTTACTCTCCAAAGGGGTGAATTCTGACAGTTCTGTTTGTTTATCTCAGTAAACTGCTTTTAAAAATCCCAAACCATTAGCTTTCCTGACTCCTTAATATTCAGCATCCCTAAAAGACTTTTCTTTTCTTTTTTCAACAACCAACCAATTAATGTCAGCACTTGAAGCTTTCTTAAAAATTCCTGATTATAAGTCCTGGTGTGGTGGTTTATGCCTGTAATCCAGCACTTGGGAGGCCAAGGTGGGTGGATCGCCTGAGCTCAGGAGTTCAAGACCAGCCTGAGCCAGAGTGAGGCTCCGCCTCTAAAAATGGCCAGGTGTTGTGGTGGTTGCCTGTAGTCCCAGTTACTTGGGAGGCTGAGACAAGAGAATCGCTTGAGCTCAAGAGAATCGCTTGAGCTATGATGCCATGGCACTCTACCAGGGGCAACAAAGTGACAAAAAAAAAAAAAATTCTTGAATATAGATGAGTATTTGCTCTGATAGAGACTGTGTCCCAGTACAGTTTTTTCTAACTGAGTAAGAAAAGCAGTTTACATCTTTATCTCTGATATTTAAGCGGCGTTTACAATTCATTGGCAATTTCAAAAGTATTTGGAGTAAATTTGTTTTTCTTTCTGTTTTTGCCATGTGATACAACAACAAATAGAATTATTCATTATACTGATATTACACAACCACATTCTCAGTGTTTATATTCTGGTATTATTTTTATTTGCCAATCATGGGGATTAATTTAGTTAAGAAATTAAAAAAAATCTTCAAATGGATGGACATAACTTAGTTTTTACCATTTTGAAACTCCCAGTCTTCTGTTAGGATAAATTAATTACCTAATTTCAGGATATTTCAAATAAGTAAAAAAAAATAATAAATTTATATATTAAACATCATTACATCTTAGTATTGTTTTATTATCATTATACAAAAAATATGAATTCAAGTACTGACATTTTTGCCCATCCTGTAGTGGATGGATAAACCACTGGCAAACTTCTTCTTTCACTCTAAGTGAAAGTTTCTGCCTGTTTATTATGTTATTTACATAATGACATTTGCATGACATTCTGTCAGATTGGATATGCTAGTCTTAGTATCCCAATATAATACACAGTATTTGAAAAAATGATTCTGCATTTTGTATGGAACCAGAAAAAAAACCCGTATAGCTAAGGCTTAGTAATAAAAACAAAGCCGGGGGTTTCACCATACCAGATTTTAGACTGTCTGACCATGCTGGTCAAGACAGCATGGTACTGGCACAAATATAGAGACATAGACATTTGGAATCGAACAGAAAACCAGGAAATGAAACCAGCAACTTACAGCCACCTAATCTTTGATAAACCTAATAAGAACATCCATGGGGGGAAAGACTCCCTATTCAATAAATGGTGCTGGGAGAACTGGATATCCACATGTAAAAGACTGAAACTAGACCCGCACCTTTCTCCACTCACAAAAATTGATTCAAGATGGATAAAGGACTTAAATTTAAGGCATGAAACAATAAAAATCCTCAAAGAAAGCATAGGAAAAACACTGGAAGATATCAGCCTGGGGAAAGACTTTATGAAGAAGACTGCCATGGCAATAGCAACAACAGCAACAATAAACAAATGGGATTTAATTAAATTGAAAAGCTTCTGTACAGCCAAGGACACAACAACCAAAGCAATGGGAAAGGATATTTGCATATTTTGAATCAGACAAATGCTTAATAACCAGGATCTGCACAGAATTTTAATTAATCCACAAGAAAAAAACTAACAATCCCATACATCAACGGGGAAGAGAGATGAATAGAACCTTCTCTAAAGAAGACAGGCAAATGGCCAGCAAACACATGAAAAAATGCTCATTATCCCTAATTATTAGAGAAATGCAAATTAAAACCACCCTGAGATATCATCTAACCCCATCGAGAATGGCCTATGTCACAAAATCTCAAAACTATAGATGCTGGCGTGGGTGTGGAGAGAAAGGAGCACTTTTACACTGCTGGTGGGACTGCAAACTAATACAACCTTTTTGGAAGGAAGTATGGAGAAACCTCAAAGAACTCAACCTAGACCTCCTGTTTGATCCTGCAATCCAATTACTGGGCATCTATCCGGAAGGAAAAAAAACAACAAACTTTTATTATAAAGATACTTATACTAGGCTGTTTATTGCAGCCCAATTTACAATCGCTAAAATGTGGAAACAGCCTAAAGGCCCTTTAACCCAGGAATGGATTGTCAAGTTACGGTATATGTATAACATGGAATATTATTCAGCTATTTAAAAAATGGAGATTTTGCAGCGTTTGTACTAACCTGGATGGAGGTTGAACACATTATCCTTAGCGAAGCATCACTGGAGTGGAGAAGTATGAATACTATATATTCAACTTTGATATGAGGACAATTAATGACAATCAATGACATGGTGGGGCATGGGGGAAGAGGCGAGCAGACAGAGAAAGACGGAGGGGGTGAGGGTAAGGAAAAGAAAAATAAAAAGAAGAAGAAGAAAGAAAATAATGACTAATTCTCACATAAATTGGATTCTATTTTGAATAAAGTCCATTACTTAAACATTAATTTTTACTTCAACTTGTTAATATGTTGTTTAGGATACAGGATACTGCATCCTTATTTATAACTGAATTATGTTTATAATTCCCCCTTTATAATAATGATTTTTTTAAATTTTAATATCAGGTGTATCCAGATTAAGTAGAATTATTTTGAAGTATTTCTTCTTTTTCTATTGTCTATAAGATTTGGCATGATCTTTTTTTGAAATTATCTTTTATCTTTATTTATAAATATTAGTTGTCTATTCTTTGATAATTTTGGAAAAAAATAATAAGTAGTTAATGACTCCATACTGAACCTCAGAGTCAAAGCATTCTGTAATAGACATACTCTTATTTGACAATGTGAATGTTACTTTCTTTGCATTACTATTATTATTATTGCTTAATACTTCATTGCAGCAATTGTCTGATTTCTTTTCTGAATACTTTTGTCTTCGTTCATTTTTTGCGAGGTTTTTGTTTCTGGTCCTATCTTAAACATTGTTATTGTTGTTAACTTTTAAGCCTTTTTAATTTTGTTAAAGCAAAAAGTGGAAGCCTGATGAACACATGTATATGTGAAAATAATAAAATTTAAAAAATACACAGTATTATACAAATATCTGACTTTTAAAGAATAGAATGTCTATTGTATTCTTGACTATCTACAATGAGTTAAAAATCACACAGCTTTTACCTTAAATTGGAAATATCAAATCAGAATGTTAGCTGTAATACATTCCAAGATAATGAAAGCAATTTATTAACATTGAAAATGTATAGATTAAAATTAGCAGTGAATGGCAAATCATAAAGCAATACATGTTTATATTATGTGACAGATTTAATCATAGTACCTCCCGTACTCAACAACACATGAGAAGGGGCTTCCATTATTATAATAGACACATATAGCGCTCTCAAGAATTGATGACATTTTTGATCTATGTATTTGCAGAGCCTAGTTCGAGGACTGCTGATGCAGCGTATAGTTCTTAGCTAAGTTGTTTGCTCCTCTGTTATTTGGCGATCTCAGCCTCTAATCAGCCGTCAGAACAGAGTGATTTCAGTCACTTCTTGCCCCTTGCAGCTGTTCCAAAGGATGTCATGCATAGCAAATTAGAGACCTCAAACACCAATTTGGCACAGTTGTTTGGGTCACAAGCTTTCGTTTTAAACATGTAATTGAAAAGCAATCTTTACCTGGCTGGAACAGAAATAAACTAAAATGTTCTGTGGCATATTTGCTTATTTACAGACAGGACTCTATTATCACTCAGGTTATTTATCTCATGGTCATTGCTTATGAAATAATTATATGCTTTATTTTGCCTCTAACCTTTCTATGTAGGGGGGAAAATCATAGAAGAAATATGGCAGACTTTATTAAGATGTTGATTGCCTAAACAATGTAAATAAGCCTGTATTCCTGCTCCAGGGAAGAAGAAAATAAAGTAAGAATGCACAATTCTGTTAGGTACTCTACTCACCACCAAATTAAAAAGGAATTTTCCAAGTTGGCATGTCTCAAATCTCAGTTTGGTTCACAGATTTCATTTTTAACAATTACATGGAAATGTGAAAAACCTAGTGGTGAAAAAAATTAAGACCAACTTTTTCTTTTTGATAGATGAAATTCTCAAGATTCATTTCTATATCCAGAACCACTTTACTATCATACCTTTTACTCTTTCAAACAGCTTATTGATTGTTGATGGTTTCATTTCTCCATCAAAGCTTAACATGAAAACTTGTCTGTTGACTGGGGCCTTGATGTAAAATTTAATTTAACTTCTTTTCTGGCAATAGTTTGTCAGTGGCATAGCAATTTCCCTGTCACTAAAACTAGTGGACCCTCTTAAATGCTTTGTTCACTAGAGGGTATAAAATTTTTTTTTTCTTCATCTTGATTGTTCAAGCTAAGAAATGTTAATTTTAAAAACAAACAAAAAATAATGGCCTCAAGCAAATGCCTACATTTTCCACAGTTGAAATGACTCCTCTTCTGCCATGGCTACTCCTTCACAATTTTTGAAGCTATGACTTTAAAGAAGTTACAGGAAAATAAACATTCCTAGGTGGCATTAAGTAATGGTGCTGGGCATGCATCTCCCACAAGAGCTGCAAAGCTCTGAGCTGGTGTCCTAGAAGAATATGAATTTCTCTGTATTTTATGCACCTAGTAGAGGTTCTAAAGTAATGCCCAGGATGGGGAAGAAGCAATTATTATCTATGACATTTTAAAATATGCAGCTCCTCTAACGTTAATTATAGCTTAGTCCCTGTAACTCAGATGACGCTGTTAACTAAGGGAAAGAGGAACTCGAGGTGAAACAAATCAATTTCTGAAATAAGCTCAGTGGGCCCATATTTTATTAATTCACTAAACTCCAGGAACCTCTCTACAAGCATGATTAATTTATTTAAATGGCACTTCACAAGGCACAGGCAGTTTGTTAATGTTTTCCAAAGTGTTTTGGTGAATGCTTTATGAATTTTTAAATAACAGGTATTTTGTAATATGACAAATTTCATTTGATACCTGATTTTTCTTTTATTTGTATTTTTAATGTTCAATTTATGACCATAGAAACATTAAAATTAGAAGTTAGATGCTAAAAAATAAAGATAATCTCTGCTCCCTCAAGTTTTAATTTTGTCATTAAACTTTTGTCATTTTGTATAACATGATGAAATGAAGTTTTTCTTATACCAGTTTTGCTTTACCAAAAAAATCCCTTGATATTACATATTGCTTGATTAAGACAGTCTTGTCTTTGCTCTCCTTTCATTTCATTTTCAGAATCTTAGTTAAAACAAAGAATTATTAGGTCAGGCACAGTGGTGGCTCACGCCTCTAATCCTAGCACTCTTGGGAGGTCAAGGTGGGCCTGCTGCTTGAGCTCAGGTGCTTGAGAATAACCTGAACAAAGAGGGAGACACGTCTCTACTAAAAATAGAAAAATTAGCCTCTTTTTGGCATTGTGGCAGGTGCCTATCGTCCCAGCTACTTGAGAGACTGAGGCAGGAGTATTACCTGAGCCCAGGAGTTTGAGGTTGCTATTAGCTAGTTCACAGGGCACTCTGGTCTAGGGCAACAGAGTGAGACTCTGTCTCAAAAAAAAAAAAAAAAAATATATATATATATATATAATTTACACTTAGAGTTCTAATAGTTATTGTTTAGACTATTGCCAGCTCATTTTTGATTGAACTACCAAAATTTAGCAGGTGCTAACCCCACCCATTTCTAACCAGTGGGAGCCATTAGCTTTAATGAGGCAGCTATCCTCACATATTTGAATCAGATTTGCAATCAGCTTCCTAGTAATTGTAGTAGTAGAATACTATGAGAGTTTCAAGTTTTTATGTCAATTTGCATATTCATACAAGTCCTGCTTCACGCTGATTTATAACTCTTTTATATATATTTACTTGACAGTCTTTCAATCTACAAGTGAATAGCCATCTTAAAAAGAATTTGATTGATCTGAAACATTGATCATGTTTACTTGAATGTTTAAAATTTGTAACATTTATACAGACTGATAAATGTGATTTCTTATTCTCATGCAATTATGAAAATAAGACGTATTATTTGTGCAAACAACACATTATATACCCTTTCAATTCTATATTAAATCAGATAATTCTGCTGTAATATAATTACTTTTATAAATATACTCCATAAAATTATGTTTCTGTACCTTGCTTAAAGGTATGTTGTGGAATTTTCTGCAATGAATTATCCAGCTATGGATTTAAAAAAACTAACGATCGATTGCCTAAAACTGGTGGCATGTACTATGTTGCTCAGCATGCCTCCATACTCTTTTGCCTTTCAACTTCCTAAGATCATTTAAAGTAGCAGTTCTTTTGCTAACTGGTAGAAGATGCAGCAATAATAAACTGAAGCATTCTAGAATGGTCAACACTTAATCTCTTCTACAAGTTCAAATTCTTCCTCAGAAAGGCAATGTGATAAATTTCCACAGGTTATTAAGAGTATTGAATGAGTTAATGTATGTGAGAATATGTTATTATTTATAAGAGCTACACACATATATATGCTATATACTGTTACATAATTAATTATCCCTAAACTTAGCACTTTTAAGTAAAAAAAACATTTTAACATTTATTATCTCACACAATTTCTTAAGTCAGGAACCTGGGGTCCTCCTTACTGTGTGGCCATGGTTTAAGGTTTCTCCTGAGTTTTTCAGTCAAGATGCTGACAAACAGTATTGTCATTGGAAAGACTGACTAGGTTGAAGAATCAAAATCCTGTCTCACTTATATGGCTGTCTGATCCAGTTCATCACTACGTGGGTTTCTCCAATGAATTATTGATTATATGGCATTATCCCACAGTGAGTGATCAAAGGGAAAGTGTAACTGCAAAGGCCACCAAACTTTGTTATGCTTCAGCCTCCAAGTCATACATCATTTCTGCTTTACCTTATTCTTTAGAAGCTGGTCTCTAAGTCTAGCTCATATTTAATGGGAGAAGGGTGTGATAAAGTAAAATGAATGCTAGGAGGCCAGATCATTAGGAGACGTACCACCAGCTGGTTACCACGTGTGAGGTATCATTCTTTTTTTTTTTTTTTCCTGCAGTTGTTTTTTTTTTTTTTTTTGGCTGGAGCTGGGTTTGAACCCACCACCTCCAGCATATGGGGCCAGCGCCCTACCCCGTTGAGCCACAGGCACTGCCCAGAGGTATCATTCCCTACCTATCCACATAACACACCACAACAAGAAGACACAAACATAAAACTCTATTATTTTTTTCTTGTACTTAAAGAATGCAGTTAAAGAAAGGAAAAAAGAAAAAAAAAACAGGTAAATTTAATTACATATTTGTTATAAAAATCATATACTATATAAATGTATAAAAATAGGCAACTATTTTAAATTATACACAAACTTTATGGAAATCATGTATAATTATATATAATGTTAAACAAATATAAAATATATGTATTAATATTGAAATTCATATATAAAATAGTACTAATATTAATAGTATTAAATAAAATATAAAATCATGTAATATTAAAATAAATTAAAAAAGCATTACCATAAATTTATTAGTAGTTAGCTGGGAATAACTGAGTAAGCCATACTCAGGGACAGGAATGATATGAGGAAGGTGAAAGTTAAGTTCACTATTGGAAAGTAAGTAGAGTTACAATAAAGTAAAATAAAATAAAAAGATAGTGAGAATAAGGCAAAAATAGATTCTAAACTAATGTAGCAGGATGAACAAAATTAATGATGTATATAACATTTTTTATCAAACTAAAAACTGTTCGATTATGTTGAAAAATTGGACAGAATTATGCTCTGAATGGAGTACTGTAATAGCTATAGTCAACAAATCATGGAATACTTTTTATAATGTCATGTTAGTTGAACAAAAATGTTGCAAAGATTTAAAGCTGAGGAGCATGAATGAGGAATGAATTTATGTAAAACCAGAGGTAAGACAATAAGTCATCAAACTTTGTTAATTGTGCCCAAGATTGATGATGTAGGCTTGGCAAAACAGCATTGGGTATTAAAATCAGAAGACAAATAACAATAAATGTTAGGAAAAAGACTTACATTCTGCTTACAATGATGTGGCTTACATCAGAAAAATCTTCCCTCTGAGAACAGTGATGAAAGCTACACAAACTTCACAATGAAGAGAACCAAGGCCCTTAGGAGTAAAAGGGGCAGCATCAGAAAGAGGAAGGAAAGGCACAGATGCTGGAACAATCTTCCCAATATTCTCCACATTACTTTCTTCAAGGTTTTAAAATTCTTAAACTGCAAGAAACTAAATGCTGAGAAACAATAGGCAGCAAATGGATCAAACTCAGCCAAGTTTGAACTTGAAAATTCACAGCATTAGAAAAATTAAAAACAAAATGTGATTCATGTATCTGTCAAGAAACAGGAAATCTGGTTAACATCCATATATTTCAGCAAAAAAAAAATTATGAAAATATAAACTCTTGGAAAAGGAAGTAACCAAAAATTGCTTTAAAATGTTTAACTTTGAAATTACTAATTTCTTGATTAGATTAACTTGGACTTTCTCTACTCTAAACACTTTCAAAAGAAAAGTATAGACTTTCTTCAATGAGATTCAAAATCATCATCCTGGAACTGCTATAATTTTTATATCCGATGTCTGACATTTAATCAATAAACACCAGGCACACTTCCCCATCTGATGAAGATGTAGAACAGAGATTGGATTTGACCTTCTACCTAAGCCACCTAAGACAAAGTAAGAAATGGTTTCAAGACACTGGACGTCAGGCAATGAGAGGTAATGGCTGTTGAGAGATGGAGAGCTAAAGTGCTGTGCCCTGCGATTGCACCAGGTTATTACTTGGATACAGATTTCTGCCCATAGAAAAGGGAGGAGGGGATTCCATTGGAGCCTGGTGTACATATTAAGTTGAAGAAACAGAGATGAAAGGATAGTGAAACGGAGTCAATAAAGCCCTCAGGATAAAACATGGGAGACAAGAGCCCTGCCCATAAAGGCAAAATCCTTAAGACCTGTTGGTGATTTCTTTGGGGATTCACCAGAAATTGATTAATGCATGCACATGAGAAAAATACCTGTGGCCGGAAAGATCATACAAAAAGGTCAGAGGGAAGGCTTGGGTGAGTTCCCAGCATTCACAAAATAGAACAGTGCCTTTTTCCATTAGCCAGATGAGAAAAACACATAATTGATGGGAAATTGAAGAGGATGCTGAATAAGGTCTTGACTGGGTAGCAGGGAATATTTAGCACTGGATTAAGTGCTGCTCAGTCACATCTAACAAATCTTAAGACCTACAAGAATCAAAATTATTCCATTTAACTTAAAAGCATTATAGAAAAAAAATCCCAAGAATATTTATAGAAAAATAAAACTATCTAAAATCCTGAAATTCATAATATTTGATATCAAATGAAAACATTTCTAAACACACAAAAGAAGCAGGACTGTGTAGCCCATAATGAAGAGAAACACTAATAAATCAAAATCATCATAGAACTTATACAAATGTTAAGAACTTATACAATACAAATGTTATAATTAGCATTTGTATAAGTTAGCACCTATTTAGTGTTTCCTATTTTCAGCATGTTAAGTAGAGACAAGCATATACTAAACACTCAGATTGAATGTTCAATAAAGAAAATGACAATGCCTGAGATGAAATATACAATGGTATAGATTAAAGACTGATTACTTATCACAGAAGAAAAGATTTGCTAGCGTGAAACTTTGCTAAACTTTGCTAACTTCATAGCCATGAAACTTCTAAAGGTATATATAAGGAAAGGAATGGATTAAAAAAATAAAAGGAAATAGTTATCTGTGAACTGTGGAAGTACTTAATGTGTCCCAAAATATGTATATTTGGGGTCCCCGAAAGAGCAGAAATGGAGGAGAGACATAAAAAAATTAAGGAAAAATAATAAAAGTGCTAATTCATCCTATTTCATTTCACCATCTGTCACTTGAAAAACAATTCTATTTTTCGCACATAACATAGCTTCATAACATACGTACCAAACTCCTACACAAGTAACAGGAGGACTCCAGAAACCCACAATCACAGAGACACAGTTATAACTCACCTCACATTACTAATAGAAAACATCACTCACCATCATTTGAATGTGATAAATGTTAATGGAAAAACTTAAGCTCTGAAACGTAATTTATTAACTTTTATTCTGAGCCCATATGTGTGACAGTAGTCGGGGAATACACAAAACCAAGCAGCTTTTAGTAAGTGCTTCCAAGGAGGTCAGATTACAGTTTGTTTTTATGCATCTCATGGAGACAAGAATTGAAGGTAAAAGTCGTAAATCAACACAAGGAAGGCATGCATTAGTTTGGTCCAAGAAGCAGGGACAACTTGAAGCAGGGGATCAGAAGTCATAGGTAGATTTAGAGATTCTTTAATTGGCAATTGGTTGAGAGAATTAAGCTTTGTCCAAAAATTTGGAGTCAGTAGGAAGGAAAGCCTAATTTAAGATAAGGAAGTTTGCTGATTGTAGAGTCAGCCAGTGTATGGATTCAAAGTGATATGTTAACCAAATTGATTGCCTGCAAGTGTGATTTGAACTTTGCCTTGAATGGCCATAGGTCTGTTTATAATTTAGTATCTTATTGCCACAAAGGGTGTGTTTGGTCAATCTTATAATCTTTTTTTAACATTCATGCTGGTTAATTATATGGTGTATAAGCTCCAAAAGGGAGGAAATAAAAGAAAGCTGTCTGCCTTCCCTTTCCATCATGGCTGGAAACGCAGTTTTAAGTTATTTCCCAGGGTTCCCATGGCTGACACGTAATGGGGATTTTAAGATTTTAAGTCACATAAACATATGAGCTAAATGACCTGTGTGTATATGTGTCTCTTTCTCTGAATATTAAAACTGCACCTGAGGAGTGCATAATTATCAATTAATTAATTAATTTTAATTTTAATATATATAATTTATTTTTAGAAGATTTTTAGATTTACATTAAAATTGAAAAGATAGTACAGAGAGCTAACCACCTCATCTCCCCTGCTCCTAGAGAGTTTCTCCCCATTATTAATATTTTTGTATGAATGTAGTGCATTTATTAGAATTAATGAAACCATGCTGGTAAATAATTATTAACTGAAGTTTATAGTTTACATTAAGGTATACTTTCTGTACAACACAATTTTCTTGGATTTTGACACAAGGAGATACAAAACTTTGAATGCTAATATTATGCTAATAAAATAAATTGATTTTGGGCGGCGCCTATGGCTCAGTCGGTAAGGCGCCAGCCACATATACCGAGGGTGGCGGGTTCAAACCCGGCCCCGGCCAAACTGCAACCAAAAAATAGCCCGGCATTGTGGCGGGTGCCTGTAGACCCAGCTACTTGGGAGGCTGAGGCAAGAGAATCACCTTAAGCCCAGGAGTTGGAGGTTGCTGTGAGCTGTGTGAGGCCACGGCACTCTACTGAGGGCCATAAAGTGAGACTCTGTCTCTACAAAAAAAAAAAAATAAATAAATAAATTGATTTATAAATTAAAAATCTCCCTAGCTAGAAAACTTCTGCCTCTACTTACAAAAATTCCAAAATTCTTATCAATTTTATTGAGATATAATTTATACATAAAATATACCATGACTTATGAACAAGAGTTGAAAACTTTTTTTGTAAAGAACAAGACAGTAATTACTTATACCTTATTGTGAGCTCTTGGAGGCCAAGAGGCAAATCAAGAAAATTTTGTAGGCATTTACAAGATAAAAACCAATAATAAATTTCAAATTGCAATGATAGTAGAGTGCAACTTTTTTGTTGTTATGAGTTTTCTAATTAGAAAGATGAAATTCTTTTCTGAAGAAACATTTAACTTACTTGGCACTTAATTTTTTTTTTTTACTTATTAAAAACAAAAACAAATATTTATGTATAAATATCAGTCTGTAATGAGATATTTCCTCTTTGAGAAGGTCTTTCACATGCATTAACGTTGCCACATAATGATGTAAATTTATGAGCATATAAATTTTTTTTTTTTTTTTTCAGTTTTTGGCCAGGGCTGGGTTTGAACCCTCCACCTCTGGCATATGGGGCCGGCACCCTACCCTTTGAGCCACAGGCGCCACCCGATGAGCATATATTTTGAGTAAGCAAGGTCATCACTTCTAAAGTATACATTGGACTGTATTAGAACCTTCTCATGATTTGTTTTTATCATGTCATTGTATCACAAATAAATTACTTTCAAATGGAGGACAAGTGAAAACTGTTCAATTAAATAGCTAAATGGATATTGTAATATAGAAATTTTCTTTGCATTTGCATCAAGATACTAAGGAAAACAACCAGGACGATAGTTCAAGCATAGAAAATACATCTGAAAATTTGTGTGTCTATCCACAAAAAACTTATTTTTTAAACTTTTGAGAGCGTGAGAAGTATATAACTTGGTATTAGGTGGGATACAAATAATATTAATGATCATCATGAAGTTTTCCTTGTGTAAGTTGTACATACAGTCATTGTTTGTATAATTTTAAGTTCACTTCATTAAAAGATACTATGAAATATTAAATAAAGCTAAATCTAAAGGCATTAAATAATAATATTAAATAAAAAATAAATTTGTAATAATATTGAAAAACAATTATTTTATTTTGAAAAATTTGATCTCAAAAAATCACAATAAGATTCACCACGTGACCACTGCTAGCCCACTCGGTGTTAGGGAACATTAGCATGACACAGAATTCTAATGCTTAATTTGTAAAAAATGAAATTTACTATTTACATATAATGGATTTGAAGTTTTTGCTGAATAGTTGAATTAATAAATACATAATTTTACAAGCTTTGTAATATTGTTCAAATAAACGATTTTTCTACTTCACATATATTTTTATCACAATATGCTGTAAAACATCTTAGCAGATTCCACTTCAGGTGTTATTAAATTACGTTTTCTCAACATCTTTGAAACTAATCTCTTCTGTAGTTTATTCCATGCAGATAATTGACAGATGCTATTGAGTCCCTTCAAACCCAGCATCAACTCACTGAACAAAGAGAGAACAACTGAGATGAATCTATAACATTTGTGAACTCATCAAGAGCCAAGAAAAACAAATTGAAATCATTTGCCTTGTTTTTTGCCTATTAATATGGCTTTCAATGTCCTCAATTCTTGGTATATTTACTTCTCCCACAAAAGCCAATACCTTAAACAGTTTTTCTCTGAACATACTTCTTCAGCTACCACAACTAGACATGACCTAATTAATTCACCATTGAGAAATGAGTTTTCCAGCTTAACAAATAAATGAGCTAATTAGAAGTGAATGTTGGTTATAGTGTTAGTTTTCTTTGTTACATTTATGAGGAAATTGATTTACATTTTCTAACTTTTTTTAGTCTACCGCTTTCCTGTGAGTTTGGAATATTGTGATGGGTACTTAGTCTGGAGATATATATATGTATATGTATATATATATATCTTTAACATAGCTATAATATCATTAAACATTAAAATCAACACTTTGCCATCTAATTTATTAAGAAAATAATAGAAATTCCATTGTACCTTCAAAAGGTAGTATCTGAAGCCCAATTTTCCTTTCCTTTCTTATTTTTATATGATAACTGTACAAATAATTATAATTTTGTGTTGCACCAATATGCATGGCATCAGAATACTGTTAAATTATAATGGCACCATTACGACTTGTAATAAAAATAACAACAACAGCACTGCATAGGCCTCTGTCTGAGTTACTTAACTCTGCTATTATAGCAAAAAAGTAGCCATACACAAAAAGCAAATGAGCATCACTGTGTTCTAATAAAACTTAATCATAAACACCTATATTTTAACTTTATATAATTTTCACATATCACAACGTATGTATCTTTTAATATTTTCAACCATCTATAAAGGTTAAAACTGTTCTCAGCTCATATACCAGAAAATGAAGTTATAATTCTAATATATAGTATCCAGTTGACTAAAATTAAAAAGAAAAGAAAAAATATAGCAAGAGTTAATAAGGGTATATAACAACTATAATAACTGCTTGTGGTAGTACACATTGAAGCAAAATTTAGAGAAATTTAAGTATTTAATCTGAATATGTTTGTAGAAATTCTTCTTCTAATGATGTTATGTTAAACTGTCAGATCTATGGTTTACTTTAGGGAGGTGAATGATGAGCCAAAAACAGCACAAAGGAGGATTTCAAGGAGCGTGGAGAAGCCATAGCCAACTTCAAAGAAATGCACATAAAGGATCTGATTTAATTTTAATCATTTTAATTTTAATAGTAAAATTAAAAAATTATGTCATAGTTATCAATTAAATACAAATGAGGATGGAAGGGACTATAGGAGACATTTCAGTTTTCTAGTTGATTATCAAATAGAGATTGGATAATAGACACTCAATTAAAAATCCAGGAAATAATAAAATGTGCTCTCTTTTGAAAGTGTTGAATTTGAGGTGCTTATGGAGGTTGTGGGTACAAATGTCCAGAAGGAAACACGTGACCCACACCCAGGATTAAGTATAATCTAGATATGAAGCTTTGTGGGTTATCAACAGTCTCTTTTCTAAAAGTTAATGAATAGATCCAGAAATAATATGATTGAGAAGAAAACCAAGGATAGAACTTTGTTGACAATAACACCGGTAACATTTCCTAACTAACGTCTTGGTAACAAAACACCTTGGTGATAAGGGCATGGGGCAGGGACTGGCTCTCCTTGACTCCAGAGCTCTGGAGACTAGAACATGAGTGATTGGCAGTCTCTACACTGGCGCAAGTAGCCAGGGAATCACGTCCACACGAAGCTGCAGGAGAAGGCAGTGGGGGAACGTGAGAACATTCATTCATGGACTGGCTCACTCTGACTCTTTCTCTTCTCCTGTCCGCAGGGTGTCTGCTCAGTGTCTCTCCAAGAAGACTGCTAAGATTTACTTTCTTACTAAGACTGTTTCTCTCCCTCAAAGACTGTATCTCTCTCTCTCTCTCTCCCGTCTGCTAAGGCGAATAGCCCACAGGCACCTAAGGACAATTGATGCCAAGCAAGTTAGCACAGCAGTTGCCTCCAGACAATAGATAACCAGCGTAGACTTGGCCAGTCCCAAGCCCGGACCCCTCATCATTAACATCAGTTATTAACATCATCCTATTTTTTGGTTTCCACTGACAGGTTGTCTTCCTAAGAAAGTTATTTCCAAACTTTTGTAAACAAATTGTCATGAGTAATAAGTAATGTATATATTTCCAAGGCTTTTTCACGGATATTTAAAAATCCATTAAGTTGAGGAATATGCAGTGTAATGCAATTAGGTGATTCTGAACACTCATTGTAAAAATATACAAGTGACAGAATAAGATTAAAAATCAATAGTGTTTATAAGTTTCCAATAAATTGTAAAGTATTTGAGAATCTAACAATCAAAGAATTACATAAATTATGAATTAAACAAATTACCAAATATGGGTGATATTTCTAGTTAATGGCAAAAGGGTATAAAATGGTAGTTGCAGTGATTAATTAATTTCTTCATTTATTCAACTTGCCAAATGCCGGCCCCTACTCTTCTTACCTAAATAATATTCTTTTTTTAATGGGATCTTGACAGTGCTGCCTTGAGGTTATCATTTACGGTGTTGGCTGTGTACACAAGAAATTTATCAGAAAGTAATACCAAAGAGTATATTCACTGGGTGCGGGGGTTCACACCTAAAATCCTAGCATACTAGGAGGCAAAGGAGGGAGGATGACTTGAGTTCAGGAGTTCCAGACCAGCCTGAGCAAGAGCAAGACCTGTCTCTAACTAAAATTAGAAAAATTAGCCAGGGTATTTTGGTATGTACCTATTGTCCCAGATACTCACTCAGGAGACTGAGGTAAGAGGATTGCTTGAGCTCAGGAGTTGGAGATTGCTGGAAGCTATGATGCAACAGAACTCTGGCCTGGACAGCAGAGACTCTGTCTCTAAAAAATAAAACAAAACAAACAAACAAACAAAACGCCGTAAAAAAGAATGAAAGAAAGAGTATATTAATCTCTGGTTTACATAGAGCAATGATTTTTAAAGTATCAGTTTTACCCGAGAATTTGCTATAGACGTGAATTCTCGAGTTCCATGAAACACAGCTTTACCTGAAGCACAGAGCTTAGTAATTTGTGTTTTAGCAAGTCATTCAGCTTTTTTTTTTCTTTTTTTAAGAGACAGGAGTCTTACTGTGTTGCTCATGCTGGACTCAAACCCTGGACTCAAGTGCTCCTCCTACCTCAATCTCCCAAGCAGCTGAGACCACAGGCATGTGCCACTGGACCCACGCTTTAGTTTATTTTACACATATCAACATCTGAGAACCAGAGATCTGGCGAGTTTAACATGGGTGGTCTGTTTTAATACAGCTTGATGCAATGAACTCAGGGTAATTCCCTAAATACTTGGTCTTAGTCTCTGTCATCTTTTATGGAGTAAGCATTTGTTAGATGTTTGAACTGTATAGAAGAAACAGGTGTTGCCCCTTTGGGTGCTGGTGACACCAAACGGTGTTTGCCTCAGTTATTTTACATCACATGTTTTACATTCTTATTCTCTCTTTATATATTTTTGGAAGGGCTTAAGAAATGACTAAAGATAGAAAGCAGCATTTATTTGCCCAATGAGCGCTGCTGACCGTGAAGACCACGGTAGTTCGGAGTTAGACACAGTCTATTGGGAAAACTGGAAAACTTAAAGCAAATCTAGGATTGGGGTGATAACAAAGAGAAGAGCTAGGATAAGGAAAAAGAAAAGAAGGAGAGAAGGAGGAAAGAAAAACAACTACCGTTTACTATCACTTGTGATGTGCCAGATGTTTTTCAGTGGATTCATTCACCCTGCGATGCTCCGTTTCACATATTAAGAAACCGAAGCTCAGAGATATTGAGGAAATGGCCCAGACTCAGAACTGAGATTTAATATCAATGACTAATTGACATGCAGGTTCATGTTCTAACTATTACACTACACAGCCTTTCATGTGGGAGGGAAAGCATGAGATGAAAATCAAACTGAAGAAATGTATATCGTAAGTTTGAAAACAGAACCAATAAAGAGCAGGTACCTGGTTATTTGTCTGAAGGTTGCAAGTGGTCGAGGAGGGAATGGGTGACACTGGGTATACAAGACAAGGTCATGGAACCTGTCAGGATAAAGCTGGTACAGGCACAATTTGTCAAGTAGGTACTCGGATAACAATGTGGAAAACAAACAGGACTGGAGACAATCTGAAGTTGTCACAATAATAGCGGAGGCAGCTGTAGGCTCATTTCCTACCTTCCCTCACCACCAGACTTTTTCCCTTTTCCTATTGTTGAGATCCCCACTTTTTGAAATCTGTTAGACTTTCTGAATAAATCTAAAAATACTTTACTGACATTGTTTAAACTTAACATCACCTATGAGAATTAAATCATTTTGCCTTTTTTTTCTGATGAGTAATGTGATCTGCGAAATTAATTTGCTTCTTCAAATAAATTGCATGACTACTGGTAGTCAGAACTCTATTTGGTACACTTTATTAAAAGTATGCCTTTTTGAAAAGCAATTTCAAATTTTCATTTGTTTATCTGTCGAATAGACTAACATGCTTCATAGTCACATATTTATAAGGCAAGTATATTAAAGAATTCTTCGTGTATCTTTAATATTAGATTTATATACATATTGTTGTATCTACAAGGTTTATTTTCTACATAATCCATGAATGATGAATAATAACTTATACTTTGTGCAAAGATTGGAAAAGAGGCAGGTTAAATAATATGCCAAGTTATTAAAATATATTGAGACCAAATCAATTGAAAGGAGGTTACACAAATTGAGCTTTTGGTGGGATTATATTACTGAGAACAAAAAAGACATACAAGAGAGGCAAGTTCTGATTTATAATAACAAAGTAAGAAAAATATCCCACAGAATTTACATAAAATTATTTTTTGTGACACTAAAACCTTTAAACCTATATTGAACCTCATTATTCTGGATCTGAAAAATTACCATTTGTTGCCTCTAGTAATATCCTTATTTAACAACAAATGAAAGTTTTTACAGAATAATCCTACAAATCTGGAAATATTTAACTCTTTGGATTCTTTGTAGCACCCAGAAAATGAAAGTGGTGAGAGAAGAGATGGATAGAGATTCTTTTTTTTATTTTTAAACTTTAATTTTAATATATTTTGAGCAGTCTAGATTCTGGGATATGATGATTATTTTTTTATTTCAGGTTAATGTGAGGGTATAAAAACTCAAATCACAGTATTTAAATTTGTTGGGTAAAGTCCCTCTTGGAGCTACGTCCTACACCCAAAAGGCGTGCCATACGCCCTGCATTGTGCCCATTCCGTGGGAGCACCTGACCCCTCCACTCTCCTGTCCTCCCTTCTTTCTTCTCCCCACAACTCGAATTGAAATGAGTTTTCCTCCGATGTGGGTGTGAATTAGATTGTCTATAGGCTTCATATTAGAATTGAGTACATTGGATATTTACTTTTCCATTCTTATGATAATTACTGAGAAGAATGTGTTTCAATCCCATCCAAGTTAATACAGAAGACGTGAAGTTACCATCTTTTTAATAACTGCGTAGTATTCCAGGGTATACATAGACCACGGCTTGTTAAACCATTCCTGAGTTGATGGGCATCTAGGTTGTTTCCACATCTTGGCAATTGTAAAATGAACTGCAATAAATAATTGAGTGCATATGTCCTTAAGATAAAAAGATTTTTATTTCTTCTGGGTAGATGCTTAGTAGTGGGATTGTAGAGTCAAATAGGAGATTTAATTTGAGTGCTTTGAGAATGCTCCATAATTATTTCCAAAGAGGCTGTATTAGTTTGCAGTACCACCAACAGTGTAAAAGTGTTCCACTCTCTCCACATCCACACCATCATCTGCAACTTTGGGATTTTTGACACTATTTTAAATGAAATTTTACCTATCATAACAACTTTGCTTAAGTTATTTGTTAATTTATTAATTTGCTGTCATTCCCCCACTGCTGAGCAGAAACGTAGATATGAGATAGAACAAGATAATAATGGTTATAGAAAATAAAGCTATATAATGCTGTTCATCTGAATAGCATAGTATGAATTTTAAAACCCTAGCAAAAGAATTTTAAAGAATCCTAGAAAAAGTACTATAAGCAAGGCATATATATAACTTCCAGAAGTTAATCCTGGAAGAAATTCTTCTAGAATGAAATATTCTTACATTTGTTTATCACATAGAATGTACTACAAGTGGTATTCAGAAAATTTGGTTGGTTTGTCAGTTGGGCAGGTGAAAGAAGTTTCAGTTGAGTAATAGGGGATGACCACAAACCTTTGACTGATGTGAACAGCAGAAAGTTGACAGCACCAGAGCCTCAACTACATAAGTGATATACTGGTCTCAATTTCTAGGCAAGGTGATTCTGACACCAGGTATGGCATTTCTGTAATGACACTCATATCCAATGCATTTGTTTATCTAGAAATATGATAATTTTTTGTGGCTCAGTGTACCTAGAATTGCTTTGGACGAGCAATGTCATTTGTTTAACAAGCTGTAATTATGAGTCTACTGCTTCTAATCTCCAGTCTCTGTATGTGGAGATGTTGGGATATAAATCTGGCAAAAAGAAAGCACTCTTAAATTTTTTTTTTTATTTTTCTAACTTGTTTTTACTAGAAAAATTTAAATACATGATTAACTTTTCTTGTTTTGTGTTCTCCCTTACATACTTTTTATTGCAGGTTATTTTTATCCTAAGTTGTCTTTTAAGGTTTGATCATTTCTCAGGAGCATTCCTGAAATGACTTATTTGTTTACAAACCTAAAATGAACTTTAAGAAGTGAACAAACTTTTTATCAATGGCATAAGACTTGATAGCATCTTTAAAAGAGTTTTAGAAAGTCCATCTTTATAGTTTCAGAAAATTATGTCCTAAGCAGATGATTTTAGTGAACATGAAAATTTCAGAAGTAAATGTAATTGAACTTGGCTTTTTGTGCAATTAAGATTATTAGCAATGAAACCAAATAGTTAATAACACATGTTCATTTAAATCAGACAAACTTGTATTTTAATTTTGGTCCTGTCATTGGTAACTGTGATTTTGAGCAATTCATGGACTTCTCTAGACCTTAGCTTTTCCCATCTATAAAATGAGGTCATTAATAGTCTTTCCCTGGATTCTAGACAAGTTTAAGAATTTCCCGCTAGGTTTCTACGTCGTATGTAAAGTATCACAGTAGCCATACATTTAGTGTTCTAGAGAATTCTATATCATGAAATATTATCTATACATATTCTAGATGACTCAGAAAAATTCCACCATTCTGGTGATGGGCACACTAAAAGTCCTGACTTCTGCATTATACAGTTCATCCATGTAATAAGAACACTTGTGTTGCCTAACATTTTGAAATAAATATTTTAAAGTAAACTAACTAATTAATAAAAAGAAAATGTGATAATACATGAGTTCTCTGGGATAAAGACATAGGGTTGGAGAAAGGAGAGAGTTCTTGATTAAATTCCTATATTAGCATCTCATAATTTTGGCTCTGAACTTCTTTTTGGCTCTGAACTTCTAATCTTGTAATTTATTATCCCTATAAATTGTAAATACCATAGATATCAGAGTGTAGCAACAAGTCACACAAGAAAAATTTCAGAAAATAGATGTAAAAACTATTTTACTTTTCCAACTTCAGAAATTTGTCCTAGGCTAATCAGGCAGTGAATAAATAATTTCAGATACGGCAGCGCAAAGTGTAGTAAAAGTAAAGTTTTAGAGTCAGAGTGATCGGTGTTCATTCACTCTCAGTTTGGTAACTTTGAATAAGTTGCTTTATTTTCCAAAGTCTCAGTTTCCACATCTAAAATAGGGAGTGTCCTTTCCATATGCAATGTCTCCAGAACCTAAAAGCCCTCATCATTAGGAAATCTACTATTACACAGAAACAAAGGACCTATTAAAACCAAAAATAATAGAATTATGAAAGTATGGGTGCTGGGATTTCTTGTCACACAGGTTTAAATGCCTGTATTGGTGAGATATTAATTCATATAATAATGTGTACTTAATTAAACCAAATCCTAAAATGTCTTCAATTAATCAAGCTATTACAACTAGTCATAACTCCCTTTTAACTAAAGTGCCTTTTATGAAACTATCAAGCAAAAATATATTTATATGCACTAATCTTAAAAAGTCATTCAGAGTCTCATTTTAGTTATATAATATAATTTAATGAAAATTTACATAAAAGGTGTGTAGTCATATAGTTATTAGGTTTGTCTAACGTCTGCCTGTCTGTATGGATACATGGATGTATGCAGGTATTTATTTTTGCCTTTTTCTTCTTAGATACTAATTGAGCTGGAAATTTGAGTATAACAAATACTAACATTTGCTCACTTGATTTTGCTTTGTTGTTGTATTTATAATAGTCATAGCAGTAGGCTGTATATGTATTAACTGGGTAAACATGTATCTGCTTACTGTATGAATAGATACGTAAGAGTTTTTAACCAGTGATAACGTGCAAACTGATTCTTGAATCAAAACATTGGTTAATTTCAAATGATTAAATAATTAATCGAGTACTACTTTAGAACAAGTGCTGCTTTGACAAAAACTACTTGGTGACTATCACATAAAGCCATCCTTCCCCCCACCTCCCCCCAAAAAAGAAAAAGTAAAGGACAAATATGGGTAAAAGGTAAGTCTGTGCATATTTTACAAAAGGAAGAGAACTTGATTGAAAACTTGGAGAAATGGGTTGAAATTCTGACTCTTAGAGTTAGTAGCTATTCAAATTAGGACAAATCTTTTAGTGTACTCTTACTTGTCCTTATTAAATGAGAGGTGTGAGTACAAATGGAAACAATGTCTGTGAAACTATTCAGTGTAACAGAAAATGCATTAAAAACATAGGTCATGGGCGGCGCTTGTGGCTCAGTGAGTAGGGCGCCGGTCCCATATGCCGGAGGTGGCAGGTTCAAACCCAGCCCCAGCCAAAAACCACAAAAAAAAAAACAAAACATAGGTCATTAAAATTATAAGAAATTTAAAAGAGAATATAATCATTTAATGGTCTGCTGGTGCTCAAGTCTTTTGTGCGTATGTAGGAATGAAGATGTCCATGGAAAAATGGAAAGAATATGACTTGGAGTCTCCGGGAGTAAGAAATAGTATCTTTCATGGCTCACCAGAATTGCAGGTGCTGCTTCTCTGAAACTCGGTGATGGAACCGTGAGATTGGCCTCTCTGAAAATAGAATGAAAGTCAATATAATAGGACTTGCCTTTGTCTATTATTACTAGTTAAGTTTGTAGTAAAGATAACTTAGAATGAGGAAGCGACTAGGAATCTTAATTTGTCATGAATGATGGTGATTATCAGGTTTCAGCTGGCTGAAAAAGGCATGGCATGCGTAATTCACATTCACTATTTTCATTTTTTAATGTATGTTAGGCAGAAACAAGCATGGATTCATAGTGAAAATAATGCAAAGTTGCTTCTTTCACAGTATAATTGAAATCATGAAGATACTGGCACAGATCACACTGTCTTTATATAGCCAAGTGGTTGAAATCACACTCACAAAATGTTTCTTATGGAATTTAAAGTGCTATCCTTAATTTTCTTGTTTTTGTTGAGAGATTTATTTCTATCTGTTATGGAAGCCTTTTCTGGGAGATGATACAATGAAAGAGAAGAGATTTGTATTATTACCTTAGCTAAGCATTGATATCGATAGCTAATTCTTGCTGTCATGTGATATTTAGATAAATATGGTTTTATTAAAAATAGATTAATAGATATTTTGCCCCATTTACCTTTTAAAATGAGATGCACCACTTTGGCGATATCAAAGTAGGAAATTAAGGGGCATGATTCTGAAGAAACACTTTATAAGCGTTATCTAGTTACTAATTAGATTCTACAGAACTCTCATCAGCAATGATTAATGTACTCTTAACAAAAGGAAAGAAAAAAATTAATGTACTCTTAACAAAAGGAAAGAAATGAGTCATCTTGCATATGAAAGAGATTTCGGTAACATTTCAATTAATCTTTTCATTTATGGAGGAAAATTGTTCACTGCAAATTTAACAAACGTGAATGAATTATCCTAGATGCAAGTCAAAATAATTTCCAGCTATGGTCTTCCTGTGTTTCATTATTGATTCATATGACCTGATATTTTCTTGATCTAATATTTTCTTGTTATGCTGGCTTCTTTATGCTCAATTACCACAGAAAGCTGGGAGTTTATTACTTATAACTAACATTAGCATAAAAAAATCCAATAATACTGCCTCTTTTAACCAATTACACACACTTTTAAAAACCTGAGCAGTTTATTCTTATAACAAAACCAAAACTAAACCCCCAAAATCTAAATGACATATGTTGTATACCTAAGACAAAGGAAATGAATAACGATGATGTTGAATGTGAAGACAGCCATGACCAAATGATTGGTTAAAAGAGACTGATAAAGTTAATCACTCCTTCCAATATTATTTCATTCACTTTAGTTTATAATTCAATTAAAACTATATGTTGCGATGCAGACAGTAATATTCTGGAGATGCAAAGAGCCATTGAAACTATTTATGAAAGAAAACCCCTTATGAGTCATAATTAATAAGTGGTTTGTAAAAGAGTCTTTCCATTGTGGGTACCAACCATTATTAATAGTAAATATGCCTTCAAATGCTACCTATCTTTGACACTGAGCACTATTATCTGAATTACTCTCTTCAGGTAGAAAATAGTTTTTAAATAAAGGTAATGCATAGCACTGAACCATGAATCATGAGTATTTTCCAAATGTGTAAAAAAAAAAATTGCTTCAGCAGAATCCAAGAATATAAATTAATGACTTTGGGACTTAAGAGAAAATCTCTGGATGGGTTATTGATGTAACTAAAGAGCAATGGTTTTTCCTTTATAATGTGATGAAAACCTTTGCTCCTAAAATAATAAATTATTATGCTAACGAGGTGACTTTCTGTCAATAACGTAATACTAAAAGGCTATAAACTTAGCTTATATTATCTTATCCTTTCAAATTATTTTTATCATATCCATATTCATTGGATTCTCTTCTATATTTTCATTTAATAAGAAGAGCCTGGCCAGGCACTGTGGCTCACGCCTGTAATCCTAGCACTTTGGGAGGCCAAGGCCGGTGGATTTCTTGAGCTCAGTTGTTTGAGACCGGTGAGACCCCTGTTTCTACTAAAAGTAGAAAAACTAGCCAGTGTTGTGGTGGGCACTTATAGTCCTTGCTACTCAGGAGGCTGAGGCAGGAGGATCTCTTAAAGCCTAAGAGTGTGAGGTTGCTGTGAACTATGATGATGACACAGCACTCTATTCAGGGTGACAGAGTGAAACACTGTCTCAAAGTAAAATAAAATAAAATAACTTGTGTTACTATGAAAAAAACGTCTGAAATCAAATAGTAAGTCATGGCACATCCACAGGTTGAATTTAGGGCTGCATGCATCTTATTTGGTATATAATCTGAGTAAATGTGCTGTTTCATTTATTTGTTCATTCACTTACTTGGCACTTTGGTTGTCCATTCAGATTTAGTGGGTAATCACTTTATCTCATGTGCATTTAATCACTGGAAATATAAACATAAAGGACATAAAGGAATTTCACATAGACTTCGCTTTCTGGTTGAATATACTATCATGGTTTATTTTATGGTCAGATTGGTTGAGCCTTTAGTTGCCCAGATATTTGGTCAAATATAATTCTGAGTGTTTCTGTGAGGGTGTTTTTGGATGAAATTGTCTTTTAAATTGGTAATTTAAGTAAAACAGGTTGCTATCCCCAATGTGAGTGGGCCTCATCCAGTCAGTTAAAGGCCTGAGTTGAACAAAAGGTCCACCTTACCCTGAGGGAGAGAAAATTCTTTTTGACTGGTGGCTTTTGCAGTTTTTTGGCCAGGTGGGTCTGAACCCACCACCTCCGGCATATGGGATGGTGCCCCACCCCTTTGAGCCACTGACTGATGGCTTTTGGACTGGAACTAAAGCACCAACTTTGGTTCTCAAACCTTTGGACTCAGACTGGCGGTAAAGCCTCAGCTCTCTGGGTCCCCAGCTCACCAGCTCACCTGCATAATCACATGAACCAGTTCTTCACATCTTTTTATGAGAGTGTGTGTCTGTGTGGGTATTATGTGTATATATATATCTACAAATAGCTCTGTTTCTGTGTCAAAGTTTGACTACCACATATACACTGTTTATCACTAGGTTAAACATATTCTAACAGTTTAACAAATACATAAACAAATAGCAATGCGTCTCCAAATAGAATGAAGCTACACGCTGTCCAATCTCACGCCTGCTGCTTGTGGGTGTTTAAGGGTAAGCATCCATAAATGCAACTAGGTTGCCTACTTTGGTAGTATTTAATGATGAAGGTGACACTAGTTTCAAATAGATGAAATGTATTTAAGGATTGGAAACTGGAAACGGTATGTTGGTAAACTATAAGAAACTCTTGTTTCGTGCGGCGCCTGTGGCTCAGTGAGTAGGGCGCCGGCCCCATATGCCGAGGGTGGTGGGTTCGGACCCAGCCCCGGCCAAACTGCGACCAAAAAATAGCCGAGCGTTGTGGCGGGCGCCTGTAGTCCCAGCTGCTCGGGAGGCTGAGGCAAGAGAATCGCGTAAGCCCAAGAGTTAGAGGTTGCTGTGAGCCGTGTGACGCCACGGCACTCTACCCGAGGGCGGTACAGTGAGACTCCGTCTCTACCAAAAAAAAAAAAAAAAAAGAAACTCTTATTTCCCTGAAACATGGAGGACTTATAAGGAAGTAATGAAAGATAAAGCTGAAATCCCCAAAGTTAGTATTAGTCCAGTACTCAACTGTAAATCTCTTTGGCCACTATTTGTTAAAATTTTTTTGGCAATCAATCAAACCCGTCATCTTTATTTTTAACATTTAGTATCCAGAGGAAAAACTTACTGTCATGCCCATAAGTGTTTGGAAATCAGTTATGCATCCCTCAAAAAAAATTATAAACTCTGTTTTATTAGAATATATGTTTTTTACAATACTTTAGCACGAACCCATTGTGATATAACACTACCAAGAGGAACTCCTTCATAATGTAAATTGAATTATAAGTTAATCTACTATTTTATTTCAAACTACACTTTAGGCAAGAAAATTTTTAAATAACTCAAAAAAGTAAGAAGTAATTGTATTGCCATTTCCTTCCTTCCTTTTTTCTTATTTACTACTTAGTTCACTATATATTTCTTCATTATTTCATTTTACATTTTAATAGATTATGTAATCTATTAAAATCACATTGATATGATTAAAATTAGAAATTAAAAAAAGCCATATGTTGAGAAATACCCCAACTTTGTGTTAATTTGCTTGTTCTTGACCCAATCTCCACCTCTTCCTTCTTTATCCTTTCAAATGCACAGATCAATGATTGTGATTGATTGTGATTTTGATTCATCTCATGTCTGTATAATTTTAAATATCATATTCTTTCACCTCACATTCACCACCTTTGCTGTACTTTGTTCCCCCTTCCTAAAGACATGAGTTCTTCAACATCTTCAAAGAGAACTACTTTTATTTGATGTTTACCTTTTAAATATTTACCTTGAATATAAGTTCTATTTTTTTTTTTTTTTTTTTACTTTTAGTTGACCTTCGAAATGTAAAAAATATTATTCCATGGCAGGATAAAAGGTAATCTTAGGACCTGAGCTACTCAGTGTTAACTGATTCTTATTTGATTTATTATTAAATCAGTGAATACACATGCCCAGAAATTCTACATTTCAGATTGGGCTCAAGCTAACACTGATGCCACAAATGAGTAACATAACTGAGGACCTGTGAACTCAAAGGGGCTATTTTTACTATATTTTATTTATTCTTTATCCTACAGCTTATAGATTCATGGGAAGTTCTCCATGTCCCACTGACTGTTTTGAAGGTGGCTTATTCTTTAATATGTTCTCACAAGCTAAATCTGGGCTAAGATAGCATTATACAGTCTCAGTCTGAGAGATACTGAAAAAGAAAAATACTCCGAGAATTGGTACAACTTTAAGAGGGGTTTCTCATCATCCACTGTAGTAGTTCATTGTCTGACAGAGTTAAAGATGTACAATGATTGAAGATCAGTGGCTAATAAATTGGGCAGGTATCTGGGAACAGGGAAGAATCAATATTATGATATCGATGAAAAAGAAGTTTGGAGATATATCAATAACTTTCCATTGTAGACTCATACTGAAAATATACATGTTCCAAGTCAATACTTATCTAGTGATACTCACTGCAAAAACCTCTTAATAATCAAGTGAAAAATGATCTATTCTATTAGCGATCCTTTTTTTCAACTACCAAATTGCTTGCTAACTAGGTTAATTAGCAAATTGAGTATAGCAAGAATAATGGCAATATTTGGATTAATTAACATTTTTTTCTAATTGGCCTCAGCAAGAAATAAAGGCTACTTGTGGATTCATTAACATGGTTTTTTCTTTTTTTACCTTCACCAAACCTAAATTGGCTACCACTACAACTTAATTCAGAACCTTTCACATAGTAACATTCCTTACCTGCCTCCCACTGGCAAGTGGATTATACTGAATGTATTCTACTGTGGAGGAAGCTACTATTTGCCTTCAGTTTTACAGAAATTTATTGTGGGTGCAGATTTGCTTTAGCCACCATGCTGCTGCATCTTTAACAAATCCTCATTTACTCATATGCATTGAAAAATTCTTTGATCAAGAAACTATCCTCATAGCAAAAGACGAAAAAAATGAATTGATATAAGCATATATCTCTCATCACTTAGTAAAAGTAATGGGTAGACTTAAAGAATAGCAGAATATTCAGGCTGTACCTGTGGCTCAAAGGAGTAGGGCGCCAGCCCCATATACCGGAGGTGGCTGGTTCAAACCCTGCCCCTGCCAAAACCTGCAAAAAACTCCCCAAACAAAATAGCAGAATATTCTATAGAACACTCTACGATGTGATAGGAAGACAACCTTTGTGTTTGTGACTTGGGATAACCTCTGAACACTAGTTCAGACCACCATTTATCATAGAGTTAGAGATGTATGCAAGTGGGGACAAATGTTAGATGCCAGAGTGTCAGTTTCTAATCAAAACTTCTGGACAAGTCACAAAGTGCTGACTTCCTCAAACATGATATTTAGAGCTATGCTATTTTGGAGATTTTAGCAACAACAACAAAAAAATGTTCACTAGGGGATTCAAAACATTTTTCTAATAAATTTAGAATTGTGACTGCCAAATTCCCAAAAATGATCATTTGAGCTTTCTCCTATTATTGAAAACACAGAAAAAAAAATAAGTTGGTTACATCATTTTGGTTAGAATGAGTGTCTCTTTTTTTTTTTTGGCCAGGGCTGGGTTTGAACCCACCACCTCCGGCATATGGGACTGGCTCCCTGAGTGTCTCTAATCGGCAATGAACAATACTGTAGCAATTAAAAGATGTAAGCACAGAGGATTTAAGGTATTTCCAAGATTCTATGTCTGGTGGTTAAAATTAAAGGAAAATAACCACAACCCTCTATTGTAATATTAACACAGGTTCTCATCCTTCAGAAACATTTAGACATCCAACCAATTAAATTATTCGCAGACAACCACAATGCTGACTGACAGCAAAAGTGACATGTAACAAGAAATCAAGGAAATTTAGTATAAATATTAATTTTTCCCTGTGACTAATTGAAAGCACGAAAACCATAGAATTAGCCCACAAATTACTTCTATTAACATGCTTTTCCTCACATGATTTTCTACTTTTTACCTTATAGGAGGTACCTGTCAGTGTTAATTTTATTATTAAATATACACCATACATATTATTGAGATAAGGAACAGCCATTGATCTAAAATCCTAGACTTGGAGCCAAAGACTGTAACTGATGAAACTGGGCCATGCCTTTTGAGGAAGGACAGGTATATTTTTATTGGTAAATGGGGACATTGCAACATATTGTTTTCAAAGATATTGTTATAGTTTTGTTGTTTGGAAATTAGGAGTGGGAATTGTGGTGGGCGTCTGGTTAGTTGTCCTACTAACCTACTCTGGGCAGGTGCCTGAATATTTTGATAACCCTCACTACCTACTTGCATTTTGGTAGTTCCTTGGAAATAAATCCCACCTTCCCAATATAGAACCCGTCCTCCAAGCCAACCTCCCCACCTAAAAAAAAAAAAAAAAAAACTTTCTTCTTTATCACTAAAGATCAGATATGAAATTGAAATTCCACAATTCTTTCACACCTGAGAGAAATTTTGACTAGAAGCATGGGTAAAGCATTAGTGTCTAATTCTTGTGCTAACTTTACTAATTTCTAAAACTGCAGGAGTGGAATGGCTTGTTGATTTATAATATGCTGATCATGGCAGAGCCAGCAGCTCTTTTAATTAGCCAATTCTGCAGCATGGAGGGAAAAATCATGTCTTGAATTTGTTTTCTCAAACTGAAAACTCCGTCTGGGCATGGTGGCTCATGCCTGTAATTTTAGCACTCTGAGATGTTGAGATGGGTGGATTGCCTGAGATCAGGAATTAGAGACCAGCCTGAGTAAAAGCAAGACCCCATTTCTACTTAAAATAGGAAAACTAGGTGGGTGTTGAGGAAGTTGCCTGTAGTCCCAGATACTTGACTACCTGGGAAGCTGAGGCAAGAAGGATCTCTTGAGCCCAAGAGTTGAGGTTGCTGTGAGCTATGATGATGCCATGGCATACTCCCCAAGGCGATAGAGTGAGACACTGTATCAACACACACAAACACACTCAAAATTCAGGCTGAAAATTTTTGTTACCTATACTTTTAGTAATTCCTTCTTGTTGGAGGTTTTTTCTGGCTTTTGGCTGGTAATAAGAATTTGAACAAAAACAGTGATAGATGTGAAATTCAAGATATGTCTTACTTTTGGGGAAAGCCCAGAGAATAATTTTATGTAAACTTAGTAATTTTCAAATTCTGATTGTTAAAATGGGACTAAACTATGGTTCTGCTAGAAAAATGTATCTGCTAGCATATTTAACCTCAAAAATCAAAATTACAATGTATTTTATTTTATCGGTTAGTAAAGATTCTGGAATATGCTGGAGTTCTCATTTTCACTTAGTTATCAGGTAAGTTATGCATGGAAACTTTCTAGAGCTATTAGGACTTAACAGAAGTTAGAAATTTTGAAAACAGAGTTTCTTGAAGAGCCATAACTAATCCTCACCCCATCGTGTAACACCATTAGCAGCAAATTGCATGTGAGGAGTCAAATGCCAGGAAATACGCCTGCTCAGTTAGGTATGCTTTTGTGTCTTTCTTTAGTCAGAGCCTTTTCTATGTAAAAATATTAAAGAGCATTGGATGTTTTTATAAATGCTACCAAAACAACAAATGTTGGTGTGGATATGAGAGAAAGGAACACTAGTACACTGTTGGTGGGACTGCAAACTAGAACAGCCTCCATGGAAAGTTGTATAGTAATAATCTCAATGAAGTTAAAAATAGCTGGGGTGGGCTTGTAATCCCAGCTACGTGGGAGGCTGAGGCAAATTGATCGCTTAAGCCCAAGAGTTTGAGGTTGCTGTGAGCTATGACACCACAGCACCCTACTGGGGGGGGGGGCAAAGTGAGACCTTGTCTCAAATAAATAAATAAATAAAGTAGACCTACTATTTGATCCAGCAATCTCACTGCTAGGTTTATTTACCCAAAGGAAAAAGATATGGTACAAAAACACCTGCCCTTGAATATTTATAGCAGCACAATTCACAATTGCAAAGATGCAGAAACATCCGAAGTGTCCATCAATACACGAGTGGATTAATAAAATGTAGTCTATGTACACCATGAAATACTAATGAGCCATAAAAAGAAATGATGATTTAATAGCTTTTGTAACAACCTGAATGAAATTGGAGACTATCCTTTAAGTGAAGTATCACAAGAATAGAAAATTAACACCACATGTACTCAATACTAAATTGTAACTAGTCAATCAACTCTCACATGCACATGGAAGTAAAACTCAGCAGAATTAAGTGGGAGGGTGGAGGAGGTGTGGGGTAAAATCTCACCTGACTAGTACAGTGAACATATTCCTGGTGAAGGGCACACTTACAACTATCACTTAAAATGTACAAAAGTGTGGGTGGCACCTGTGGCTCAAAGGAGTAGGCCGCCAGCCCCATATGCCGGAGGTGGTGGGTTCAAACCCAGCCCTGGCCAGAAATTGCAAAAAAAAAAAAAAAAAAAAAAAGGCATAAAAGTGTAAGGTGCTGTAATATTCTGTATATAATATAATATAACTGTAATATTCTGACATTTTAAAAAGGTGACATAAAAAGTGCCACACAGTGCTATCTCTCAAATAACTTCACCCTTCTAACAACTGTCCAGACTGTTGATGGGTGTTCACTTACTTAACAGTTTAGATGACTTCTGGATAATATAAGAATGTCAAAAAGAAGCAAGATTATGCCAGATTCTAGGGGGTTTTTTGTCCAGATGATCTTTGGCACGTTACTCTGAATGTTTTGGGAGTTGGGAATGGAAGGTGTCCCCTGCTCCAGTGAGGTACACCAGTCACCCCTGTACTGTACAGTGAGTAGTGTGTGGAGACACTTACAATCTTATAGCTAATTTTATCAACCCTTGCCAAAACTAGGAATGAATAAATGATTAATGAACCAGAGAGCAGAAAACAATTAGAAAGGATGTTCAACTGATAAGACAAACTAGAAATGCAGTTCTGGATTACAACACTTGAGGCAGAAATACCTGCAGTGATAACATTGAGGACCGAAGAGGGCCTGACCACCCGTCCTGGGAGCAGCAGTCAGAAACATTCTAGGCAGAAATGGTGTGAGTGCTAATGCATTGTTGTTGCAAGTGAACAGAGGGCAACCATTTTTTAATTCTCATGCAAATGTATCTTACTTCAGAAATTGTCAGGGGAATATTATAGTATCTGCAAACTCTTAGTCTGGTAGGAAACATTAATCTTTTACTCACGTTGAAAAATAATTATAGGTTAAAGAATTTATCGGTCCGCATCTTGACTCAAAAGTGTGGAATAAAACTTTCCACTTTAGGGAACTATAACTACAGGTTAAAAATAGTGTTAAAGACAGGGCTTCAGAAATTGCCATATGCTTAGGTTAAGAGACTTTCAAGTTGAAAAGTAAAACTGCAAAATGGAGGCAAGAAATTTTTTGTGGTTAAAGTGTATAACAAGCAATTTATTGCTTGCTAAATTATTTTTGGCACAAGGAAATATATTTAATAATATAGTAGTCACTTGTGCATCTACTACCAAGTAAAAAAAATAAAATACAATTGAAGCCTCCAATTTATTCCTCCCAGACCTCATCTCCATTGTGTCTACTCAGAGGTAACCTTTACCCTGAATTTGGCATTTGAATTCTCATCCACATTTTTATAGATCATCTTACATGTAATTGTCTCCAACCAGCATGTAATTTATTTTGCATTTATTAAAATTATATTAAAGGTATTATGTGATCATTTTGGAAATTAATTTTTTAGTCATTTTTTTAAGTAATTATCTACATTAGTACAAGAAGTTTTCTTCTTTTATTTCAGTGCCTGTGTATAAAATTTCTAGAAAGGAAATTCAGACAGTTTCAATTTTTCAATATAAGAAATGCTATAATGTACAAGTATTCCTGTACCCCTCTCTCTCGGCACATGTGGCCATTTCTGGGGGAAGTGTGGTTGCTGGGGTGTAATATACATGCATCTTCCTCTTCACCAGAGAAGGTGAAATTGCTCTCCAAAGGGATGTGCCAATTTAAAAGTTGCCAGAAGTGAATTAGAGTCATTTTGTCCCACACCTTGCCATTAGTCAAGGCTATTTAAGAAAAAAATCTACTGATTAGTGACATGCAATTTTAGAAACTATGACTTAATTTTACATTCTTCTAATAACTAACAAATTTCAGTGTTTATTATACGATTATGGGCTTTGTAAGTTCCCTCTCCTGTGGTTTACCTTAATTGCTGTAAGATCAGCAAAACATAAAGAATATTTATTTACAATATCAACACAAAGGTGTATTTAATTTTATTCAGAATTTGTAGGTATTTTTTATAAGAGAGTTTTTAAAGATTTTAGTTGTTGCTTGAAATGTTGGTCTCAAATCCCACTACCTTGTTCTCACCCCCAGACATTCTGATTTAGTTACCAGGTAGTGTGGCCTGGGCTTTGGGGATTTTATAAACACCCCGGGCAGTTCTAAATGCAGTACCATTTAGGAACCTCCAGATTATTTTGATCATGAATCATTATTGTCCTAAAATAAACAAATCCAATGGGGCTCTGTTTTTCACGTTAGAGCAGGGGTGGGAATTATGTGTACAAAAGAATAGAAATCATTCAAATGGCAAATAAAGGTGAAATACTTTATTTTATTTGATAAAATATTTTGCCACCTTTGGATAGAAAAAAGACTTCCTCTGATAATACTGAGGGATATTAGCTTGGTTTTCTGCTTAATACAAAAGAAATGTTCAAGGAAGGTGAGAAAAACAACCCTGCCTAAGTATTATTAAAAGAACATTCAATATTACAGTCATGTAACCACATGAATAGGCTTCAGTCTGGTATTAACTTTGGATCTTCTATGAGGGAAATGTTTCTGATAAATGGAATTTCCTTTATCCAACTTGGCAGAATAAACATGAATTGAAACTATTACTGGTGATTGGCACTACTGGGAAGAAATGCCCAAGGCACAAGTCTCCAGAGAAGTTCTAGACAGTAATAAAAATCTATGTGAGAATAACAAGAGATCTTCTGAAAAGACCTAAGAGAACATTACCACCATGCACCTCATCCTTCACCCTTCCAGTCCGTGTGAATGGCAGCCCGCCACCTCCCAGGGTTCAGGAAGGTTATGGCAACCCCCTTCAGACTGAGATTGTTCAATGTATAGATTGTATCTAGTGAACTTTATCCATCATCTATTCTGAAGAAACTCATAGCCTTTTTCTGTGTCAAACTGAGATAATCACTTCCCTAGTACTGGAGTGATCCCAGCTCACTGTTAGGATAGAACAAAATGAACACCTGTCACAGGCCTCCCCAAGCAGCGCTACTACCTCAGAGCAGAGGAGAACTGTGTGTGTGGAAGCCTGTCTATGCACAGACACTAACTCCCAGGGCTAAGTTCAGCTTCCTGATACAATTTGTTTATTTATTTTGTTTGTTATTTTAGAAATTATAGATGTACTTCACTTTCTTATCTCATAGTGTTAAGTATCCTATAAGAATTTTATTTTATTTTTTTCTTTATTTTTTTATTGTTAAATCATAGCTGTGTACATTAGTGCAATCGAGGGGTACAGTGTGCTGGTTTCATATACAATCTGAAATATTCTCATCAAACTATTCCACGTAGCCTTCATGGCATTTTCTTAGTTATTGTATATAGACATTTGTATTCTGCCTTTAGTAAGTTTCACCTGTACCCATTCTAAGATGCAACATAGTTGTGGCCCCACCCATTACCCTCCCTCTACCATAACCTCCTCCCTCCCTTCCCCTTCCTTGGCCCTTTCCTCATAGTCTTGTGTTATAGTTGGGTTATAGCCTTCATGCGAAAGCTATAATTTAGCTTCATAGTAGGGCTGAGTACATTGGATACTTTTTCTTCCATTCCTCAGATACTTTGCTAAGAAGAATATGTTCCAGCTCCATCCATGTAAACATGAAAGAGGTAAAGTCTCCATCTTTCTTTAAGGCTGCATAATATTCCATGGTATACATGTACCACAATTGGCTAGTCCATTCGTGGGTTGATGGGCACTTGGGCTTCTTCCAAGACTTAGCAATTATGAATTGGGCAGCAATAAACATTCTGGTACAGATGTCTTTGTTATATTGTGATTTTTGGTCTTCTGGGTATAAACCTAGTAAAGGAATTATAGGATCTAATGGCAGGTCTATTTTTAGGTCTCTAAGTATTCTCCAAATGTCCTTCCAGAAGGAACGTATTAGTGTGCATTCCCACCAGCAGTGTAGAAGTGTGCCCTTTTCTCCACATCCACACCAACATCTCTGGTTTTGGGATTTTATTATGTGGACTACTCTTACTGGGGTTAGGTGATATCTCAAAGTAGTTTTGATTTGCATTTCAAAGTAGTTTTGATTTGCATTTCTCTGATGATTAAAAATGATGAGCTTTCTTTCATGTGTTTGTAGATCGTGCGTCTGTCTTCTTTAGAGACGTTTCTCTTCAAGTCCCTTGCCCACCCTGAGATGGGATCACGTGTTCTTTTCTTGCTAATACGTTTGAGTTCTCTGTGGATTCTGGTTATTAGACCTTTATTGGAGGTATAACCTGCAAATATCTTCTCCCATTCTGAGGGCTGTCTGCTTGCTTTAATTACTATGTTCTTGGCTGTTCAGAAGCTTTTAGTTTGATCAGGCCCCAGTAGTGTATTTTTGATACTGCTTCAATTGCCTGTCTTCCTCATAAAATAAAATATTCACCCATACCGATTCCTTCAAGAGTTTTCCCTGCACTTTCTTCTAGTATTTTTATATTTTCATGACTAAAGTTTAAAACTTTTATCCAGTGAGAGTCATCCTTAGTTAATGGTGAAAGGTGTGGGTCCAGTTTCAATCTTCTACCTGTTGCCAGACAGTTCACCCAGCACCATTTGTTAAATAGGGAATCTTTTCCCCACTGAATGTTTTTAATTGGCTTGTCAAAGATCAAATAATGGTAAGTAGCTGGATTCATCTTTTCCTTCTCTATTCTGTTCCAGAGATCTACTTCTCTGTCTTTGTTCCAATATCATGCTGTTTGAGCACTATCAATTTATAGTAAAGTCTCAGGTCTGGTACCATGATTCCTCCTGCTGTGCTTTTATTGCTGAGTAATGTTTTGGCTATTCCAGGTTTTTTCTTATTCCATATAAAATGAATTATTATTTTTTCAAGATCTTTTAAATATGACAATGGAACTTTAATAGGAATTGCATTAAAATTATATATTGCTTGGGTAGTAGAGACATTTTAACAATGTTGATTCTTCCCAGCCATGAACATGGTATGTTTTTCCATTTGTTAACATCTTCAGCTATTTCTTTTCTTAAAGTTTCATAGTTCTGTTTGTAGAGATCTTTCACGTCCTTTGTTAGCTATACTCCCAAATATTTCATCATCTTTGGCACTACTGTGAAAGGAAGAGAGTCCTTGACTGTTTTTTCGGCTTGGTTATTGTTGGTATATATAAAGGCTACAGATTTATGGGTGTTGATTTGATAGCCTGAGACATTGCCGTATTCCTTGATCACTTCTAAAAGTTTTGTAGTAGAATCCCTAGTGTTTTCCAGATAAAGGATCATATCATCTGTGAAGAGTGAAAGTTTGATCTCTTTTGACCCTATGTGGATACACTTGATCGCCTTTTCTTCCCTGATTGCAATGGCTAAAACTTCCATTATAAGGTTAAAGAGCAATGGAGACAATGGGCAACCTTGCCTGGTTCCTGATCTAAGTGGAAATGATTTCAGTTTAACTTCATTCAATATGATATTGGCTGTGGGTTTGCTGTAGATGGCTTCTATTAGTTTAAGAAATGTCCCTTCTATACCAATTTTCTTAAGTGTTCTGATCATGAAGTGATGCTGGATATTATCAAAAGCTTTTTCTGCATCAATTGAAAGAATCATATGGTTTTTATTTTTTAGTTTGTTTATGTGTTGAATTACATTTATTGATTTACGTATATTGAACCAGCCTTGAGACCCGGGGATAAATCCCACTTGGTCATGCTATATAATTTTTTTGATGTGTTGTTAGATTGTTTGTTAGGATCTTATTGAGTATTTTTGCATCAATATTCATTAGTGATATTGGTCTATAATTTTCTTTTCTTGTTGGGTCTTTCCCTGGTTTGGGAATCAATGTGATGTTTGCTTCATAGAATGTGTTGGGTAATATTCCCTCTTTTTCTATATTTTGGAACAGGTTTAGTAATATAGGTACTAGTTCTACTTTAAAGTTTTGGTAGAACTCTGACATAAAGCCATCTGGTCCTGGGCTTTTCTTTTTAGGGAGATTTTGTATATTTGATGCTATATCAGAACTTGATATAGGCCTGTTCAACATTTCCACTTCATTCTGGCTAAGTCTTGGTAGGTGGTGTACTTCTAGGTGTTGGTCAATTTCTTTCAGATTTTCATATTTCTGAGAGTAGAGTTTCTTGTAGTATTTGTTAAGGATTTTTTCAATTTCTGAGGGTTCTGTTGTTATTTCATCATTACCATTTCTGATTGATGAAATTAGAGATTTTACTCTTTTTTTCCTGGTTAGGTTGGCCAAAGGTTTATCTATTTTATTCATATTTTCAAAAAAACAACTTTTGGATATATTGATCTGTTATATAATTCTTTTATTTTCAATTTCATTTAATTCTGCTCTGATTTTGGTTATGTCTTTTCTTCTGCTGGGTTTGTGGTTGGAATGTTCCTCCTCCAGTTGCTTGAGATGTACCATTAAGTTATTAACTTCCTCTCTTTCCGTTTTCTTGAGGAAGTATTGCAGTGCTATAAATTTCCCTCTTAGGACTGCCTTTGCAGTATCCCAGAGGTTCTGATAATTCATGCATTCATTGTTGTTTTGTTCCAAAAATTTGGTGATTTCCTTCTAAATCTCGTCTATAACCCATCTATCCTTCAGCATAAGGTTATTTAGCGCCCATGTTCTTGTGTGGGTATGCAGATTCCTGTTGTTATTAAGTTCAACTTTTATTCCATTATGTTCTGAGAACATGGAAGGGATAATTTCTATTGTTTTAAATTTGCTGAGGTTAGATTTGTAGCCCAGGATGTGGTCAATTTTGGAGTATGTTCCATGGGCTGATGAGAAGATGTGTATTCAGTTTTGTTGGGATGAAATGTTCTGTAGATGTCTGTTAAGTCCAGATGTTAAATGGTTAAGTTTAAATCTAAAATTTCTTTTCTTAGCTTCTTTTTGGAGGATCTATCCAGCAGTGTGAAAGGGGTGTTAAAATCTCCAACTACTATGGACTTGGAGGAAATCAAGTTGCTCATGTCTGTTAGAGTTTCTCTTATAAATTGAGGTGTGTTCTGGTTTGTTGCGTCAATATTAATAATTGAAATCTCATCATATTGAGTATACCTTTAACAAATATGAAGTGTCCATCCTTATCCTTCCTTATTTTGGTTGGTTTAAAGCCTATTGCATCTGCGAATAGAATTGTAATGCCTGCTTTTTTCTGCTTTCCTTATTTGCCTGGAGTATAGATGACCATCCCTTCACCTTGAGTCTATAGTTGTCTTTTAATGTAAGATGCGATTCTTGTATGCAGCAGATATCTGGCTTGAGTTTCTGTATCCAGTCAGCCAAACCTGTGCCTCTTTAGAGGACAATTTAAAAATTCACATTAATTGAGAATACGATAAGCCTTTCGAGAGTCCGGTGGACATTTTTAATCCTTTTGCAACTGTGGAAGTTGGAATTTGATCAAAATTTTCTGGGTTGGTTTACTTTTGTGGTGGAGGATTATGCTGGTCTTTATGGAGGATAGGTCTGAGAATATCCTGGAGAGCTGGTTTAGTTATGGCAACTTTCTTCATCATGTGAATGTCTTTGAAGTATTTAATTTCTCCATCATAAATGAAACTCAGTTTAGCTGGTTACAGGATCCTGGGTTGAAAGTTATTTTGTGTTAGTAGATTAAAAGTCGATGACCATCCTCTTCTAACTTGAAAGGTTTCAGGAGAGAGATCTGCACTTATTTTAATATTCTTCCCCTTGTAGGTGATGGTTTTCTTTCATCTGCTGCTTTGAGAATTTCCTCCTTCATATTAACTTTAGTGAAATTGATTATGATGTATCTGGGGATGTCTTATTCGGGTTGAGTCATGCTGGAATTCTGAAACTGTCTGCTATCTGAATTTCAGAATCTCTTGGCATGTCTGGAAAGTTCTCCTTCATAATCTCATGGAGAAGAGACTCTGTGCCTTGTGAAGCCCCTTTGTTGCTTTTGGGGATCCATATAAGACAAATATTGGTTTTCTTCGAATTATCCCAGAGCTTTCTGAGAGGGGGATCTGTTTTTGCCCTCCATTTCTCTTCCTCTTTGAGAGTTTGGGAGCATTAGAAAGCTTTGTCTTCAATGTCAGAAATCCTTTCTTCTGTTTGCTCCATTCTGTTACTGAGGGATTCTACTGTGTTTCTCAGATTTTGAGGGCTGCAACTTCTTTTCTCAATGTGTCAAAATCTTTGGTCATTTGGTCTTTGAATTCATTGAATTCTTGAGCTATCTTTTGGGTTACTGCTTGGAATTCTAATTCAATCTTATTTGCTATTCAGATTCTGAATTCAATTTCTGACATCTCAGCTATTTGTTTGTGCATGGGATCTTGTGCTGTATCTGCCCCATTGATCCTTGGGGGAGTTGATCTACTCTGATTATTCATATTGCCAGAGGTTTTCTGTTGATTTCGCTTCATGATTGTTTTTCACCATTGCCTCTGGCCGTCCTCAGAGTTGGGGAGGTGTCTCTCTAAGGTTAGACCACACTAGGATCACTCTATTGTTGCTGGATCTTTGTAGGGAGTGACCCTGAGTAGTTCCTCTGGGGCTGCCCCAGCCAGGGAGTTCTGGTTGTGGAAGCAGCTCCAGAGTGTGGCACACCCAGATCCAGCAACAGGGCGGGAGGTGGTGCGCATGGTTCTGGGAGTGCTTGGCACCCAGTGACTTTGGCACAGAGAGCTCAAGGCTCCAGCAGTCTCTGGCCAGGAGAAGGGCTCTGCATAGAGGCAGGGAGGGCTCTGGAGGGCATGCGGCTATCAGAGTCCCTGGCCAGATGAGCAGGCCGGTGTTGAGGCAGTGGTGGTACAGGAGGGAGGATGCAGTGTTGTGCGGCTCCTGCAGTTCCTAATCAGGGCATGTGGAGGCCCTGTGGGTTGTGGGTAGGGGGTCGCGGCACAGCTCTTATGGAGGGTTACGGCACAGCTCTTATGGTGCCAAGCCCAGGAGTTTGAGGTTGCTATGAACTGTGACGCCATGGCACTCTACCCAGGGCAACAGCCCTAGGCTCTAGTGTGCCAAAAGCAGTCTCACTCTGCCCCTGAGTGTTAAGGCTGTAAGGCAGCTCAGTCCCTTCCTTTAGGCTGCTCAGTCACTAGGTTATTAGCTCTTACCCAATTCTTGCTCTTTGACCCTTAGGGTGGAGCATGCCAGGGCAGTTGTCTCACAATGGCTCCCTGTGGCCCACAGCCAAACACTATTAGCTCCATCCAGCTCAGCAGCTCAGTCTGGGGCCCTAGACAATGCCCAAAGTTCTCCACACTCCTGCTCAAGCTCTCCCCAAGGCAGTTCAACTGAGTGCCAAGTCCAAAAACATCGAAACAGTTCACAGGTAAGGCCTTTCTGGTTTGCAGTCTCACTGCTGCTTGTACTTATGGCTGCTGGTGGGATTAGGTCAATCGAACACATGCAACCACTTGCCAGTTTTCCACTGTTTTTGTCCTCCTCTTGGAGTCCAGAAGTCCTTTGCTGACTCCCTGTATCCTCAAAGGGATGATTATAGGCAGATCCCACCAGCCAGAGATTCCTGGAGTCTTATCTCCCCAGATTCACCATGCCCAGTTGCAGGGAAGCTGTTACTCGGCTGCCATCTTAGGTAATCTCTAGCCATTTTTAAAAAACAGAAATGTATTGCTTATGGTTCCTGAGGCTGGGAAGTCCAAGATTAAGGTGTCAGCAGATCCAGTGTCTATTAATGGCTCACTCTAGTCTTCAAAGACCGTGTGTCCTCACATGGTGAAAATGATTCCTCAAGCCTCTTTTATAAGGGCACTAATCTGCCTGGGAGCAGTGGCTCATGCCTGCAATCCCAGCATGCTGGGAGTCCAAGTCAGGTGGATTGCTTGAGCTCAGGATTTCAAGACCAGTCTGAGCCAGAGTGAGATCTCATCTCTCCCATAAGAATTTTAAAATAGGAATTTCTAACACTGGTCATTTAGTGTATTATTCATTGCTGATTATTTTAAAAGGCAATACCTTAAATGTTACATACCATTTAAACATTTTTAAAAGTTGGGGGCTAAGTATAAATTTACAAATTACAATGATACTTCAAAGAGTCCCTTTATATTCCTCACTACATTTCCCTCTTTGCTGACAACTTACACAACCATGATACAGCTATCAAGAACAGAAAATTAATAAACTTCAAGTCTTTTCCAAATTTTAGTAACTTTTCCACAATTGCTGGATATTTTTTTCCATTTTAGAGTTTTATCCAGAATCTCACATTGCATTTAGTTATTTATCCTTAGTCTGCCCCAGTGTAAGAGTAGTTAAGCCTCTCCTTGTGTCTTCTGACCTTGATTAGTACTTTTAAAGAGTACTGATAAGGTATTTTATATCTTTGGTCAGTTATTTTTGTCCTTAAATTTGTGGTTGTACAATATTTTCAGGTAATGAGAATGAAGCTTTATATTTTGGACAAGAATACCAGAAAAATGATGCTTTGCCCTTCTCCTGGATGACATCAAGTTTGTGATGTCAATAGGCTTAATGAGGAACATAGTCTGGTGGAAAATATGATTTAAAGCAATAGGTTGAAACCACTGAAATGTGTGAAAGAATAAATTTATTCTGTACTATCTGAAAATACAAAGACTCCACTGATGTAATAGTGGCATCTCCACAATGGACCTGACAATGAACAGAATAGCAACATCACCCCACCTGTGACCAGTGCAATAGTCAGAAACAGTGTCACTCAACATAAAACAATAAAAGTGAGTGGCTTATTTTTTTCTTATTATTGTGGAATTGCAAATATGCCTGAAAATGGCATCTCTTGTGTAAGAAAATTGCCAGCATCAATTACATGGAAATATCATTTTTGAAACAATACTTCAAAACCCATCACATGAGTCATGAAGGAAATCCACAAGAATATTTTACAACTAAAGAGAGCATTCTTGGTTGGGAACTGTATAACGGAAAGTACAAACAAGCAAGTAGATTGCTTAAAACTAAAATTTAAATCTGTTTCAGATTTACATTAGAAGGTGAAGTTCATATACTTAAGTGAAATTTTGTAATATTCTGTATTACAGTTAAAGTGAGTGAATACTAGCTCAATGAAGGGTCACATTTCTTCATCCCTAAATGCATATTTAATCACAGGCAGAGATTAGCTTGTTTTCTTTGGCTCCATTTTCCTGTTCTCTTCCTTCTTTACTTCTTTTTTATCCTCTTAATTATTTATTTACAAGTAAATAATTTAGCGTTTGATGGCCCTTTTAAAACTCTCATTCTTTCTTTGTATTCAGTTTCAAATTTTTCTGAGAAGGTAAAAGTTTTATAAATACATTACTTATTATTGTAATTAACATAAAAATTGTAGTGTTTCTTTTAATGGGAACATAACTTCAAGCACCGGCTTAAAATATAAATAGTATGCATTTGTAATTTTACTCAGTAGATAATCATACATTATAAAAATTTCTTTTTGGTATAAGTACCTTTCAGCGCTGAAGAATCATCACTTGTGTTTTGACTGCCCTTCCTGGGCAGGGTGCATTCATATGTACTGGATATAACACTCACAAAACAATGTGAGAAACATTTTTTCTTCTTTGCAAAAACAAATAAATGCAAAAGTATTTTAGTAATAAAAAAATGACACATAAAAATACATGAGAGAAGTTCTGAAACAAAAAATAGAAAGTGTTAATAACAATTAACTTTACTTATTTCAAGCAGACAATGTTTTGATCTTATAAATAAATTTAACATAATTAATAAACTTAGGATTAAGGTATGTTTCATGATAGATTTGATCAAAATTTACTAATATTCTTAATTTGGGGGGATACAGACCCAGAAATACAGGGGAAATTGTCTATTTTTATGCTGAGGTTCAACAAAGTATGGATAGCCACGTTTAAATATGATTGGGCAAAAGGGGTATGATCCAATGCTAATAGACCGAGTGGGGAACCCCAGCCAGGCCTGTTTATCTGGGTTCTTCCTGGCCTCTCTGAGCAGGCCTTCCTCCATTTTGGTTATATGACAGGACCCCCTCTGGGATGAGGGTCTTATCACCCAGTCTAACAAGGTAAGTCAGATTATTTATTTATGACCAGATTTTACATAGAAAGGGGGTGGCTTAGAGTTAATATTTTTACATTTTACTGGCTTTTAGGTGGCTGCCTTTCGGGAAAAGGTGTTCTGGTTTCTATGAGCAGCTTTGGGGAAGAAGAATTCTACTTTCTGTGACTAACATTAGTGGAGAATAAGGGGTGAGAAATAGGAGGTCAGACCAGAGTCAGAGAAAACCTTTTGCTTCGGAGGCTGCTTCTAAGACCTTCATTTTCCAGATGTTTTTTTCTGAATTCCAACAGCATAAGCCACCCAATAACCACTACATCAAATCTCTGCACGTTTTGCCTCCCCTTTTTTCAATGACACTATTTTTTAAATACATTTCCAAAGTGCTTTTATCTTACAGAATGTCCATGCAAAATTATTTCATCCAACTCCCATAATCAGAAAAGATGGCATATGACTGCTTCAGAAATATCTTACATAGACCACCAAAAGTGGATAATTCTTTTTTTTTAATTTTTAAAAATTTATTATTAAGTCATAGCTATGTACATTATTGCAATTATGGGGCACTATACACTGGTTTTATATACCATTTGACATATTTTCATCACACTGGTTAACATAGCCTTCCTGGCATTTTCTTAGTTATT